>NC_052320.1:3240214-3337714 GCF_016432855.1 Salvelinus namaycush | reverse complement strand
CTAGCTCTGTCAGTATGATGAGGTGTTTTATCATGGGGCTAGTGCCTAGCTCTGTCAGTATGATGAGGTGTTTTAACATGGGGCTAGTGCCTAGCTCTGTCAGTATGATGAGGTGTTTTATCATGGGGCTAGTGCCTAGTTCTGTCAGTATGATGAGGTGTTTTAACATGGGGCTAGTGCCTAGTTCTGTCAGTATGATGAGGTGTTTTATCATGGGGCGAGTGCCTAGCTCTGTCAGTATGATGAGGTGTTTTATCATGGGGCTAGTGCCTAGCTCTGTCAGTATGATGAGGTGTTTTAACATGGGGCTAGTGCCTAGCTCTGTCAGTATGATGAGGTGTTTTATCATGTGGCTAGTGCCTAGTTCTGTCAGTATGATGAGGTGTTTTAACATGGGGCTAGTGCCTAGTTCTGTCAGTATGATGAGGTGTTTTATCATGGGGCGAGTGCCTAGCTCTGTCAGTATGATGAGGTGTTTTATCATGGGGCTAGTGCCTAGCTCTGTCAGTATGATGAGGTGTTTTATCATGGGGCTAGTGCCTAGCTCTGTCAGTATGATGAGGTGTTTTATCATGGGGCTAGTGCCTAGCTCTGTCAGTATGATGAGGTGTTTTAACATGGGGCTAGTGCCTAGCTCTGTCAGTATGATGAGGTGTTTTATCATGGGGCTAGCTGTCTAGTGCCTAGCTCTGTCAGTATGATGAGGTGTTATAACATGGGGCTAGTGCCTAGCTGTCTAGTGCTTAGCTCTGTCAGTATGATGAGGTGTTTTAACATGGGGCTAGCTGTCTAGCTCTGTCAGTATGATGAGGTGTTTTAACATGGGGCTAGCTGCCTAACTCTGTCAGTATGATGAGGTGTTTTATCATGGGGCTAGTACCTAGCTCTGTCAGTATGATGAGGTGTTTTATCATGGGGCTAGTGCCTAGCTCTGTCAGTATGATGAGGTGTTTTATCATGGGGCTAGTGCCTAGCTCTGTCAGTATGATGAGGTGTTTTATCATGGGGCTAGTGCCTAGCTCTGTCAGTATGATGAGGTGTTTTATCATGGGGCTAGTGCCTAGCTCTGTCAGTATGATGAGGTGTTTTATCATGGGGCTAGTGCCTAGCTCTGTCAGTATGATGAGGTGTTTTAACATGGGGCTAGTGCCTAGCTCTGTCAGTATGATGAGGTGTTTTATCATGGGGCTAGTGCCTAGTTCTGTCAGTATGATGAGGTGTTTTAACATGGGGCTAGTGCCTAGTTCTGTCAGTATGATGAGGTGTTTTATCTTGGGGCGAGTGCCTAGCTCTGTCAGTATGATGAGGTGTTTTATCATGGGGCTAGTGCCTAGCTCTGTCAGTATGATGAGGTGTTTTATCATGGGGCTAGTGCCTAGCTCTGTCAGTATGATGAGGTGTTTTAACATGGGGCTAGTGCCTAGCTCTGTCAGTATGATGAGGTGTTTTATCATGGGGCTAGCTGTCTAGTGCCTAGCTCTGTCAGTATGATGAGGTGTTATAACATGGGGCTAGTGCCTAGCTGTCTAGTGCTTAGCTCTGTCAGTATGATGAGGTGTTTTAACATGGGGCTAGCTGTCTAGCTCTCTCAGTATGATGAGGTGTTTTAACATGGGGCTAGCTGCCTAGCTCTGTCAGTATGATGAGGTGTTTTATCATGGGGCTAGTGCCTAGCTCTGTCAGTATGATGAGGTGTTTTATCATGGGGCTGGTGCCTAGCTCTGTCAGTATGATGAGGTGTTTTATCATGGGGCTAGTGCCTAGCTCTGTCAGTATGATGAGGTGTTTTAACATGGGGCTAGTGCCTAGCTCTGTCAGTATGATGAGGTGTTTTATCATGGGGCTAGCTGTCTAGTGCCTAGCTCTGTCAGTATGATGAGGTGTTATAACATGGGGCTAGTGCCTAGCTGTCTAGTGCTTAGCTCTGTCAGTATGATGAGGTGTTTTAACATGGGGCTAGCTGTCTAGCTCTGTCAGTATGATGAGGTGTTTTAACATGGGGCTAGCTGCCTAGCTCTGTCAGTATGATGAGGTGTTTTATCATGGGGCTAGTACCTAGCTCTGTCAGTATGATGAGGTGTTTTATCATGGGGCTAGTGCCTAGCTCTGTCAGTATGATGAGGTGTTTTATCATGGGGCTAGTGCCTAGCTCTGTCAGTATGATGAGGTGTTTTATCATGGGGCTAGTGCCTAGCTCTGTCAGTATGATGAGGTGTTTTATCATGGGGCTAGTGCCTAGCTCTGTCAGTATGATGAGGTGTTTTATCATGGGGCTATTGCCTAGCTCTGTCAGTATGATGAGGTGTTTTAACATGGGGCTAGTGCCTAGCTCTGTCAGTATGATGAGGTGTTTTAACATGGGGCTAGTGCCTAGCTCTGTCAGTATGATGAGGTGTTTTATCATGGGGCTATTGCCTAGCTCTGTCAGTATGATGAGGTGTTTTAACATGGGGCTAGTGCCTAGCTCTGTCAGTATGATGAGGTGTTTTAACATGGGGCTAGTGCCTAGCTCTGTCAGTATGATGAGGTGTTTTAACATGGGGCTAGTGCCTAGCTCTGTCAGTATGATGAGGTGTTTTAACATGGGGCTAGCTGTCTAGCTCTGTCAGTATGATGAGGTGTTTTAACATGGGGCTAGTGCCTAGCTCTGTCAGTATGATGAGGTGTTTTAACATGGGGCTAGTGCCTAGCTCTGTCAGTATGATGAGGTGTTTTAACATGGGGCTAGTGCCTAGCTCTGTCAGTATGATGAGGTGTTATAACATGGGGCTAGCTGTCTAGCTCTGTCAGTATGATGAGGTGTTTTAACATGGGGCTAGCTGTCTAGCTCTGTCAGTATGATGAGGTGTTTTATCATGGGGCTAGCTGTCTAGTGCTTAGCTCTCTGACATTATATACCACACACTCTAACCCTTATATATCCCAGGCCATTATTTCTCCTGTAATAGTCAGACTTCCTGAGCCAAAGATCAGTACAGACACTGTAATGAGCTAAACGCCTCTGCTTTAAACCAATAACCTTCAAGTTATTAGTATCTTTATTTATTATCTGTGTTTACTCCAGTTGCATTAACTTTAACGATTAATATAATAAGGACTGTGTGTTTGATTACCATAGGCCTGGATGAGTCCCAAAGGGCACCCTAGTTTTTAAACCGTGGACTACTGGTCAACAGCAAGGTACTAAAAGTAGTGCACTACATAGGGAATACAGTGGCATTTGGGACGCAGGCTCAGTAGTGGGTAATTCAGACCATGGGTTTGGCTGACCAATCAGAAAAAGGTAGGCGTTAAAACCCTTGTGGTGTAGAGAGATAGTCTCTTCTTAGCTCAATGGCCTCCCCTCTCTCTCGCTCTCTCGCTCTCTCGCTCTCTCGCTCTCTTCTCTGTCTGTCTGTCTGTCTGTCTGTCTGTCTGTCTGTCTGTCTGTCTGTCTGTCTGTCTGTCTGTCTGTCTGTCTGTCTGTCTGTCTGTCTGTCTGTCTGTCTGTCTGTGTCTGTCTGTGTCTCTCTCTCTCTCTCTCTCTCTCTCTCTCTCTCTCTCTCTCTCTCTCTCTCTCTCTCTCTCTCTCTCTCTCCTCCTCCTATCCACCCCAGTCTTCATCTTCTCTAACCCCTGACCCCCAGAACAGGGATTTATCTCCATCATTACGGCATTACAGCTTCAAAGTCAGTCAGCATACGGTGTGTGCGTGTGCGTGTGCGTGTGCGTGTGCGTGTGCGTGTGCGTGTGTGTGTGTGTGTGTGTGTGTGTGTGTTTGCCCTGAGATCAATTTACTTTCATCCCATTTCTGTCTCTGTCAGGCTGTTCCTGTCTTCCAGTGAGGGAAGAGGTTGCCATTTGGGAAGCAGACCTGGACAGCAGGCACTTTCAGACTTCCCTTGTTCTGGATCCAAAAAAAAAAGGATAAGTTTTCCCTCATGGGCTATGCAGAAACACCTAGTTGGGCCAGAAGCATCAAGCACTGCAGGAGAGGGGATGGGTGGTTGAATAGTTTGTTTGTCTGGGTTTGTTGGGTTTGTGTGGCAATGTAGGGTTCGTAACCTACAGTATTTGATATTTGGCAGTGAGATAGAATAAGAAGACGATTCCACAGTTTAGTCAGGGTCTAGTTCATAAGAAACACCCATTTTTAGTTTTTCAACACAAAATATTTTCTAACTTTTTTCTGTTGCATGCCCTAATGAAAATTACTGTGTTTGCTCATTCCATGTGGAGAGGTGTCCTGTGTAGCGAACATGTCATTAACCATGCTTCTCCAAAAGAGGGCAGTGTGCCATTGAAATGTAATGGGAGCTAGGTTATTAGAGGGCACGAAGAAGATGGATTTATAATGTATTGCAGTCATCTTAGCTCACTGAATGAAACACTTAGCAAAGAGATAGAATATCTATATTCATCCATAGTTGTAGAAAAACAATTACTTCATTGGTTATTACAGTGCAACTATTAATTGACTATGTCATTTCTTAGTAAATGCCTGGTCATTTCTGTACCATAAAATGAAGTGCTACCACTCTCTCTCCTATTGATGGTGTAGTGAAGGTGTCTGTTGTCTGGCTGACTGGTGAGTCTTCTCTCTGTTGTCTGGCTGACTGGTGAGTCTTCTCTCTGTTGTCTGACTGGCTGGCTGAGTCTTCTCTCTGTTGACTGACTGGCTGGCTGAGTCTTCTCTCTGTTGTCTGACTGACTGGCTGGCTAAGTCTTCTCTCTGTTGTCTGACTGGCTGGCTGAGTCTTCTCTCTGTTGTCTGACTGGCTGGCTGAGTCTTCTCTCTGTTGTCTGACTGGCTGGCTGAGTCTTCTCTCTGTTGTTTGACTGACTGGCTGAGTCTTCTCTCTGTTGTCTGACTGGCTGGCTGAGTCTTCTCTCTGTTGTCTGACTGGCTGGCTGAGTCTTCTCTCTGTTGTCTGACTGGCTGGCTGGCAGAGTCTTCTCTCTGTTGTCTGACTGACTGGTGAGTCTTCTCTCTGTTGTCTGACTGACTGGTGAGGCTTCTCTCTGTTGTCTGACTGACTGGCTGGCTGAGTCTTCTCTCTGTTATCTGACTGGCTGGCAGAGTCTTCTCTCTGTTGTCTGGCTGGCAGAGTCTTCTCTCTGTTGTCTGACTGGCTGAGTCTTCTCTCTGTTGTCTGACTGGATGGCTGAGTCTTCTCTCTGTTGTTTGACTGACTGGCTGAGTCTTCTCTCTGTTGTCTGACTGGCTGGCTGAGTCTTCTCTCTGTTGTCTGACTGGCTGGCTGAGTCTTCTCTCTGTTGTCTGACTGACTGGCTGGCTGAGTCTTTTCTCTGTTGTTTGACTGGCTGGCTGGCTGAGTCTTCTCTCTGTTGTCTGACTGGCTGGCTGAGTCTTCTCTCTGTTGTCTGACTGGCTGGCTGAGTCTTCTCTCTGTTGTCTGACTGGCTGGCTGAGTCTTCTCTCTGTTGTCTGACTGGCTGGCTGGCAGAGTCTTCTCTCTGTTGTCTGACTGACTGGTGAGTCTTCTCTCTGTTGTCTGACTGACTGGTGAGGCTTCTCTCTGTTGTCTGACTGACTGGCTGGCAGAGTCTTCTCTCTGTTGTCTGACTGGCTGAGTCTTCTCTCTGTTGTCTGACTGGATGGCTGAGTCTTCTCTCTGTTGTCTGACTGGCTGGCAGAGTCTTCTCTCTGTTGTCTGACTGGCTGGCAGAGTCTTCTCTCCTTTGTCTGACTGGATGGCTGAGTCTTCTCTCTGTTGTCTGACTGGCTGGCTGAGTCTTCTCTCTGTTGTTTGACTGGCTGGCTAAGTCTTCTCTCTGTTGTCTGACTGGCTGGCTGGCTGAGTCTTCTCTCTGTTGTCTGACTGGCTGGCTGAGTCTTCTCTCTGTTGTCTGACTGGCTGGCTGAGTCTTCTCTCTGTTGTCTGACTGGCTGGCTGAGTCTTCTCTCTGTTGTTTGACTGGCTGGCTAAGTCTTCTCTCTGTTGCCTGACTGGCTGGCTGGCTGAGTCTTCTTTCTGTTGTCTGACTGGCTGGCTGAGTCTTCTCTCTGTTGTCTGACTGGCTGGCTGAGTCATCTCTCTGTTGTTTGACTGGCTGGCTAAGTCTTCTCTCTGTTGTCTGACTGACTGGCTGGCTGAGTCTTCTCTCTGTTGTCTGACTGGCTGGCTGAGTCTTCTCTCTGTTGTCTGACTGGCTGGCTGGCAGAGTCTTCTCTCTGTTGTCTGACTGACTGGTGAGTCTTCTCTCTGTTGTCTGACTAACTGGTGAGGCTTCTCTCTGTTGTCTGACTGACTGGCTGGCTGAGTCTTCTCTCTGTTGTCTGACTGGCTGGCAGAGTCTTCTCTCTGTTGTCTGACTGGATGGCTGAGTCTTCTCTCTGTTGTCTGACTGGATAGCTGAGTCTTCTCTCTGTTGTCTGACTGGCTGGCTGAGTCTTCTCTCTGTTGTTTGACTGGCTGGCTAAGTCTCTTCTCTGTTGTCTGACTGGCTGGCTGGCTGAGTCTTCTCTCTGTTGTCTGACTGGCTGGCTGAGTCTTCTCTCTGTTGTCTGACTGGCTGGCTGAGTCTTCTCTCTGTTGTTTGACTGGCTGGCTAAGTCTTCTCTCTGTTGTCTGACTGGCTGGCTGGCTGAGTCGTCTCTCTGTTGTTTGACTGGCTGGCTAAGTCTTCTCCCTGTTGTCTGACTGACTGGCTGGCTGAGTCTTCTCTCTGTTGTCTGACTGACTGGCTGGCTGAGTCTTCTCTCTGTTGTCTGACTGGCTGGCAGAGTCTTCTCTCTGTTGTCTGACTGGCTGGCTGAGTCTTCTCTCTGTTGTCTGACTGGCTGGCTGAGTCTTCTCTCTGGTGTCTGACTGGCTGGCTGAGTCTTCTCTCTGTTGTCTGACTGGATGGCTGAGTCTTCTCTCTGTTGTTTGACTGACTGGCTGGCTGAGTCTTCTCTCTGTTGTCTGTCTGACTGGCTGGCTGAGTCTTCTCTCTGTTGTCTGACTGACTGGTTGGCTGAGTCTTCTCTATTTTGTCTGACTGACTGGTTGGATGGCTGAGTCTTCTCTCTGTTGTCTGACTGACTGGTTGGCTGAGTCTTCTCTCTGTTGTCTGACTAACTGGCTGCCTGAGTCTTCACTCTATTGTCTGAGTGGCTGGCTGGCTGAGTCTTCTCTATTTTGTCTGACTGACTGGTTGGCTGGCTGGGTCTTCTCTATTTTGTCTGACTGACTGGTTGGCTGGCTGAGTCTTCTCTCTGTTGTCTGAGTGACTTTCTGGGCAGAGAGCCCAGTCTGTGATGTGCTCACTCTCTCTCTCTCTCTCTCTCTCTAGTTGCTCCTAGTAACCCTAGTTAACCCAAAGTGCACTGGCGCAGCGGTCTAAGGCACTGTATCTCATTGCAAGAGGCGTCGCTACAGTCCCTGGTTCGATTCCAGGCTGTATCACATCCGGACGTGATTGGGAGTCCCATAGGTTGGCGCACAATTGTCCCAGCGTCGTCCGGGTTTGGCCAGAGATAGGGCTGTCATTGTAAAATAAGAATTTGTTCTTAACTGACTTGCTTAGTTAAAATAAAAGGTTAAATAAAAAAGAGAGTCTACTAAAATGTAAATGTCTCTGCCTCTAGACACTGAAGTCTTCTAAAATAGGAGCCTCATGTCAGAGCTGCTAGGGAGCTAGCTGTCCCGAGTCCCGGGGCTCGGAGGTTGTGATCGTATCCTTGTGATCTAAGGTTTGATGACTGGAGATTTACATCTCATTAAAGGCATAGAGGTAAACCGCAACCGTGTGCCGTTCAATTACCTCAGAGGCACAATTCCCTCTAATTATGAGCGTTCTGCCCTTTTGAAATGCCATTACTGTACTTTGTGCATCATCGCTTCTGCATGTACAGTAAAAAAGTGTATCATGACGATACTGTAGATACACTTATGGTTCTTTTATTAATCCCGTTTGGACACTTTTTTACAGTAAACTGTCTCCCGTGAACAATATTAGTGTGAGATATGTCTGCTCTGCTGGCTGCCTGTGCGTCTGTACGGTAGATTGTTATTGCAAAGGTTTGTGGGGTTTTTCTGTGTATCCTCGTCATGCAGAGGTAGGATGGTCCCCTGACAGCCAGGTTATATTGAGGGGGTTACTACAGTAGGAATCTGTTAATTGGATGGTGAAAGGAATATTCCTAGTCAGCCTATTCTACACCCCCCCCCCCCCCCCCCCCACCTCACTGTTGTTCACACCTATTGTAAATCCATTGGTTCACTCCTTTGTTTAAGCCATCATACACACGCATACACACGTATGAACACAGACACACACACCCACACACCCACACACACGTATGCACACTTACACAAACACAGGCATGCATGCAGTGCACACACACATACAGATGTAGAATCTTAATTTGAGCCAGATTGCTACAGGAGAAAATAATGCTGCAGCAACTGGAAATGAAACGAATATTATGCAGATTTTAATTAACTGACATTTTTGTAGGGGACATTTCTAAGTGGAAATTACAAACTTCAGAAGCCTTTTTAAACATTATCCTGTAACAGGGTGATCAAATTAAATCCTACATCTATACACACACACACACACACACACATGTGCATGCTCATAGAAGACCATAGCTTACACACACACACACACACACACACACACACACACACACACACACACACACACACACACACACACACACACACACACACACACACACACACACACACACACACACATGTGCATGCTCATAGAAGACCATAGCTTACACACACACACACACCCACCCACACACACACCCCCCCCCCCCACACACACACACACACACACACACACACACACACACACACACACACACACACACACACACACACACACACACACACCCACACACACACACACATGTGCATGCTCATAGAAGACCATAGCTTACACACACACACACACACACACACACACACACACACACACACACACACACACACACACACACACACACACACACACACACACACACACCCCCACACACACACACACATGTGCATGCTCATAGAAGACCATAGCTTACACACACACACACACACACACACACACACACACACACACACACACACACACACACACACACACACACACACACACGCATCAAGCATGTGATTGATGATAATGCCATGTCATACAAGCCCACAGTGAATATAGAAAGGACGCAGTGTGATGAAAAGGCAACATCGGAGCGAGAGGGGGGAAAGAGATAGCGTGAGAGAAAGAAGGACAGAGACAGAGTGAGAGATTGTGATGGAGAGAAAGAGGAAGGGGAGAGAGGTAATGAAAAAGACAAATAGGTAGAGAATGAGTAAGAGAAACAATAAAAGAGAGTATGTTTGTCACCTACTGGATGATAATACTGAGGAATGGAAAGGAGGAGAAATATAGCTTGTTTAAAATCACAACACTAGACATTCATTTCCTGTATTTTACCTGCAGTGGAAGTGGCAAGGCACTTCCTCACCTGGCCAGCAGCACTACAGCTGTATAGCTGGAGCTGTATAGCTGTATAGCTGGAGCTGTATAGCTGTATAGGTGGAGCTGTATAGCTGTATAGGTGGAACTGTATAGCTGGAGCTGTATAGCTGTATAGGTGGAGCTGTATAGCTGTATAGGTGGAGCTGTATAGCTGGAGCTGTATAACTGTATAGGTGGAGATGTATAGCTGTATAGGTGGAGCTGTATAGCTGTATAGGTGGAGCTGTATAGCTGTATAGCTGTATAGGTGGAGCTGTATAGCTGTATAGGTGGAGCTGTATAGCTGTATAGGTGGAGATGTATAGCTGTATAGGTGGAGCTGTATAGCTGTATAGGTGGAGCTGTATAGCTGTATAGGTGGAGCTGTATAGCTGTATATGTGGAGCTGTATAGGTGGAGCTGTATAGCTGTATAGGTGGAGCTGTATAGGTGGATCTGTTTAGCTGGAGCTGTATAGCTGTATAGGTGGAGCTGTATAGGTGGATCTGTTTAGCTGGAGCTGTATAGCTGTATAGGTGGAGCTGTTTAGCTGGAGCTGTATAACTGTATAGGTGGAGCTGTATAGGTGGAGCTGTATAGCTGTATAGCTGTATAGGTGGAACTGTATAGCTGGAGCTGTATAGCTGTATAGGTGGAGCTGTATAGCTGTATAGGTGGAGCTGTATAGCTGTATAGGTGGAGCTGTATAGCTGGAGCTGTATAGCTGTATAGCTGGAGCTGTATAGCTGTATAGCTGGAGCTGTATAGCTGTATAGGTGGAGCTGTATAGCTGTATAGGTGGAGCTGTATAGCTGGAGCTGTATAGCTGTATAGATGGAGCTGTATAGCTGTATAGGTGGAGCTGTATAGCTGTATAGGTGGAGCTGTATAGCTGGAGCTGTATAGCTGGAGCTGTATAGGTGGAGCTGTATAGCTGTATAGGTGGAGCTGTATAGGTGGAGCTGTATAGCTGGAGCTGTATAGGTGGAGCTGTATAGCTGGAGCTGTATAGCTGTATAGCTGGAGCTGTTTAGCTGTACAGGTGGAGCTGTATAGCTGTATAGCTGTATAGGTGGAGCTGTATAGCTGGAGCTGTATAGCCTAACCATTCTGACTGCCTAAATTTAACCCTAACCATTCTGAATGCCTAAACTTAACCCTAACCATTCTGAATGCCTAAACTTAACCCTAACCATTCTGAATACCTAAACTTAACCCTAACCATTCTGAATGAATGCGTAAACTTAACCCTAACCATTCTGAATGAATGCGTGGAGCTGTATAGGTGGAGCTGTATAGCTGTATAGCTGTATAGGTGGAGCTGTATAGCTGTATAGGTGGAGCTGTATAGCTGTATAGGTGGAGATGTATAGCTGTATAGGTGGAGATGTATAGCTGTATAGGTGGAGATGTATAGCTGTATAGGTGGAGCTGTATAGCTGTATAGGTGGAGCTGTATAGCTGGAGCTGTATAGCTGTATAGCTGTATATGTGGAGCTGTATAGGTGGAGCTGTATAGCTGTATAGGTGGAGCTGTATAGGTGGATCTGTTTAGCTGGAGCTGTATAGCTGTATAGGTGGAGCTGTATAGCTGTATAGGTGGAGCTGTATAGCTGTATAGGTGGAGCTGTATAGGTGGAGCTGTATAGCTGTATAGGTGGAGCTGTATAGCTGGAGCTGTATAGCTGTATAGGTGGAGCTGTATAGGTGGATCTGTTTAGCTGGAGCTGTATAGCTGTATAGGTGGAGCTGTTTAGCTGGAGCTGTATAACTGTATAGGTGGAGCTGTATAGGTGGAGCTGTATAGCTGTATAGCTGTATAGGTGGAACTGTATAGCTGGAGCTGTATAGCTGTATAGGTGGAGCTGTATAGCTGTATAGGTGGAGCTGTATAGCTGTATAGGTGGAGCTGTATAGCTGTATAGGTGGAGCTGTATAGCTGGAGCTGTATAGCTGTATAGCTGGAGCTGTATAGCTGGAGCTGTATAGCTGTATAGGTGGAGCTGTATAGCTGTATAGGTGGAGCTGTATAGCTGTATAGGTGGAGCTGTATAGGTGTATAGGTGGAGCTGTATAGCTGGAGCTGTATAGCTGGAGCTGTATAGGTGGAGCTGTATAGCTGTATAGGTGGAGCTGTATAGCTGTATAGGTGGAGCTGTATAGGTGGAGCTGTATAGCTGGAGCTGTATAGGTGGAGCTGTATAGCTGGAGCTGTATAGCTGTATAGCTGGAGCTGTTTAGCTGTACAGGTGGAGCTGTATAGCTGTATAGCTGTATAGGTGGAGCTGTATAGCTGGAGCTGTATAGCTGGAGCTGTTTAGCTGTACAGGTGGAGCTGTATAGCTGTATAGCTGTATAGCTGGAGCTGTATAGCCTAACCATTCTGACTGCCTAAACTTAACCCTAACCATTCTGAATGCCTAAACTTAACCCTAACCATTCTGAATGCCTAAACGTAACCCTAACCATTCTGAATGAATGCCTGAACTTAACCCTAACCATTCTGAATGAATGCCTGAACTTAACCCTAACCATTCTGAATGAATGCCTGAACTTAACCCTAACCATTCTGAATGAATGCCTAAACTTAACCCTAACCATTCTGAATGAATGCCTAAACTTAACCCTAACCATTCTGAATGCCTAAACTTAACCCTAACCATTCTGACTGCCTAAACTTAACCCTAACCATTCTGAATGCCTAAACTTAACCCTAACCATTCTGAATGAATGCCTAAACTTAACCCTAACCATTCTGAATACCTAAACTTAACCCTAACCATTCTGAATGAATTCCTAAACTTAACCCTAACCATTCTGACTGCCTAAACTTAACCCTAACCATTCTGAATACCTAAACTTAACCCTAACCATTCTGAATGAATTCCTAAACTTAACCCTAACCATTCTGACTGCCTAAACTTAACCCTAACCATTCTGAATGCCTAAACTTAACCCTAACCATTCTGACTGCCTAAACTTAACCCTAACCATTCTGAATGCCTAAACTTAACCCTAACCATTCTGAATGCCTAAGTTTAACCCTAACCATTCTGAATGCCTAAACTTAACCCTAACCATTCTGACTGCCTAAACTTAACCCTAACCATTCTGAGTGAATGCCTAAACTTAACCCTAACCATTCTGAATGAATGCCTAAACTTAACCCTAACCATTCTGAATGAATGCCTAAACTTAACCCTAACCATTCTGAATACCTAAACTTAAGTTTTAGATTCACTTTTGCAGAATTTGACTGACCACATGGCGTAATTAGAACGTCAAGCCATGGCTTAATTCTGTTGCTGCAGTTACGCCACGTTTTATTTGGAGATTGAGTTGGCCACAACACACAGTGTATATCTCCATTCCCCTCAGCGGCTGGCTGCTATTCCTGGTGTGGTAATGAGGAAAGCCATAATGACATGCTGTGTGGGAGTGGAGCTATAGCTCTCAGTGTGAGGAGAACTGGAGGGTATGACGATGGGTACTGTGCTGTGGGGAGGCTTCAGCTGCTGTGTTGAACAGGCCATGAGGCATAGAGAACATTTTAAACCAAGTTTGCTGCAATTATACACATTTTGACATGGGGCGGAGATTTTTTTTTACAATTTTAATTTCCTACAATTGTACACATTTTGACATGGCGTGGAGAGAAGATTTTTCAATTTTAATTTCCTGCAATTATACACATTTTGACATGGGGCGGAGAGAAGATTTTTCAATTTTAATTTCCTGCAATTGTACACATTTTGACATGGGACGGAGAGAAGATTTTTCAATTTTAATTTCCTGCAATTATACACATTTTGACATGGGGCAGAGAGAAGATTTTTCAATTTTAATTTCCTGCAATTGTACACATTTTGCTATTAAGGTGGAGGGACATTTTTGCAGTTTTATAGAAAATTTCTTGCAATTCTACCCATTTTGTCATGACTTATGCCATGTTAATATGATATCGTCTGAGTCGATATCCACGTAATAATAAGGAATTCCCCTCGACCACGCCCACAAATTTGGGGAAAACAAAACATTCTTTCCAATTGACCCCCATTGTAAAAGGGACAACTTTGTCGTCCATTTTGATTATACAGATATAACAAAACATGCCGAAATGTGGCTGTGTTGTTCATTGTGTCAGGTTTTGGCCAAGACTGTTCGGGTTTTGGTCACTAGATGTCCCCATTGCACCTTTTTTGTACCTTTTGTTTTTCTTGCTCTAATTATTGTTTGCACCTGTAGGTCATTCCCTTGTTAGTATTTAAACCCTGTGTGTTCCTCAGTTCCTTGCTCAGTGTTTGTAAGTTAGCACCCAGCCCCAGCCCAAGCCTTGTTTTATACAGATATTTCTCTTGTTGAATTTTCCAGAGGTTCTCTGGTTTAGTTCTTGTGTATTATTTGAGTAGTCTTTTGAGGTTTGTTTTTTCCCTGCTTTTTTACCACTTTGTGGAGTTTCTTTTGTATTTTGGAGGATTTCCATTTTTGTGCCTTTTGGCTTTATTTTTGGACATTGTGGATTTAGTTTCTTTGCCTGAAGATTTTGTTCTTTAATTAAACCACCATCTCTAGTACTGCTGTGTCTGCCTCATCTTCTGGGTTCTGACGATTATTAGTGACTGTTTCTCGCACCGGGTCCTGACAGAAACACTGAGCCATTATAATGAACCCAGAGGCAGCCAGTACCCAGGATTTTTTTCCCATGCTGTCCCACCACGAGGGGACTGTCCAACGCCACGAAGCTGCTCTGGTTCAGCAAGAGGCCTTAATGGCTAGACATTCTCAACTTCTGTCAGAGATGCTGACTTCCATAAAGCAGATTTCGGATCGACTTTCCCCGGCAACCGCTTCTGCTCCAGTTCATCCGATTCAAGTGCCCCTGGCAGTTAACCCCTGGCTGAACCTCGTCTGCCGCCTCCCCAACGGTTCTCAGGGGATCCGAGTGTTTGTAAGGGGTTTTTCACCCAATGTTCTCTCTCCTTTGAGCTGCAACCATCGTCGTTTCCCACCGACCGGTCCAAGATAGCATATATCATCACCCTGCTGTCGGAAAAAGCCCTAGCCTGGGCTACTGCTGTGTGGGATGCCCAAAGTCCCTGCTGTGCCAGCTACTCTACCTTTGCTGAAGAATTCAAGCGAGTGTTTCAAGGTCCTACCAACGGCCCTGACTCAGCCAAACAGCTCCTGACTCTCCGCCAAGGTCGGCGCAGCGTGACGGACTATGCCATCCAGTTCCGCACTGTGGCAGCAGCAAGTGGCTGGAACGACGAGGCGCTCACAGTGTGTTTTTTGAAGGGTCTTTCTGACACCATCCAAGATGAACTGGCCACTCGGGAACCACCGGACAACCTCGAGTCCCTTATCAAGTTGGCTTCACGCATAGACCAGCGTCTGAGAGAGAGAGAACTCAACCGTAGACCGCTCACCCTAGCTCCTATCGGTTCCAGCTCCGAGTCTCCACCTTTATCCTCGCTGGCTCCACCTGAACCCATGCAGGTTGGACGCATCTCCCAGGCTGAGAGAGACCGCCGGATGAGGGAGCGATGCTGTCTATATTGCGGCAAACCGGGCCATTTCCGCTCCACGTGTCCCGGGCTCCAGGGAAACGCACTCTCCCGTGCAGGCCTGGGAGGACTGTAACGGGAAACATAACCTCCTCCCATCCATCCAACTCCCGCCTGCTCATTCCAGTTACCCTTTCCTGGGACGACCACGAGTTTTCTCTTCAAGCCTTGGTAGACTCTGGAGCCGCAGGTAACTTCATGGATGGGGTCTGGGCGAAGGAGAATGGCGTTCCTTCTGAACCTCTAAGTGACCCCATAAGGGTTACTACGTTGGATAGAAGCCCTTTGGGATCTGGACTTGTCACTCGTGCCACTACCCCCTTGCGACTTTCAGTTTCCCAACACCAGGAAGTGATGAAATTTCATCTGATCTCCTGTTCCGAGTTCCCTCTCGTCCTTGGTTATCCCTGGCTTCACAGCCATAACCCTCACATCGACTGGTCTGTGGGCACTATCAAGCAGTGGGGTCCTACGTGCCAAGCCACTTGTATCTTCCCGAGTTCCCCGAGTTCCCCTTCCGAGTCTCTAGAATCCATCGACCTGTCCCGAGTTCCGGAGTGTTACCATGACCTCAAACTGGTATTTAGCAAACAGAGGGCCACCAAACTACCACCCCATAGACCTTACGATTGCACCATCGACCTGTTTCCGGGGACCTGCCCTCCCAGGGGTCGGATCTTTTCCCTTTCTCCTCCCGAACGAGCTGCTATGGATACCTACATCAAGGACGCTCTGGCAGCAGGCCTCATGCGTCCATCTACCTCGCCGGCGGGAGCAGGGTTTTTCTTTGTGGCCAAGAAAGACGGTGGATTACGACCTTGCATCGACTACCGGGGACTCAATGCCATAACCGTCCGTAACCGCTACCCGCTACCCCTTATGGCCACAGCCTTTGAGCTGCTCCAGGAAGCAGTTGTCTTCACTAAGCTTGACCTGCGGAACGCATACCATCTTGTGCGGATCAAACCCGGGGACGAGTGGAAGACCGCTTTCAACACGCCTACTGGTCACTACGAATACTCGGTGATGCCCTTCGGCCTGACCAACGCTCCGGCTGTGTTCCAAGCGCTCATAAACGATGTGCTTAGGGATATGCTTAACATCTTCGTGTTTGTTTACTTGGATGACATCCTCATCTTTTCGAGCTCCCTTCAAGAACACACTAAGCATGTCAGACAAGTGCTCAAACGCCTCCTAGACAGCCATTTGTACGTTAAGCCGGAAAAGTGTGAATTCCATTCCTCTCGAGTACAATTCCTGGGATTTATAGTGGAACCCGGTCGAGTCCAGATGGACCCCAAGAAGGTAGGGGCGGTAGCGGATTGGCCCACCCCCAAGTCCGTTAAGGAAGTTCAGCGTTTCCTGGGCTTCACCAACTTTTACCGCAAGTTCATCAAGAACTTCAGCTCGGTGGCAGCCCCTCTCTCAGCTGTAACCAAGGGTGGCAACACAAGGTTTCTGTGGGTAAGAGAAGCTGAGACGGCCTTCCAAGGACTCAAGCAGCGCATCCTCTCTGCTCCCATCCTGACACTACCAACGGCGGATGAACCTTTTGTGGTGGAGGTAGACGCATCAGAGGTTGGGGTTGGAGCTGTCCTGTCTCAGAGGGGTGAAGACAAGAAGCTTCATCCTTGCGCCTTCTTCTCTCACCGGCTTACCCCGGCCGAGAGGAATTACGATGTGGGGGATCGTGAACTCCTAGCGGTTAAGATGGCATTGAAGGAATGGAGACACTGGCTCGAGGGGGCTTCTCAACCGTTTCAAGTGCTTACGGACCACAAAAATCTGGAGTATATCCAGCAGGCGAAGCGGTTGAACTCCAGACAAGCTCGATGGTCTCTTTTCTTCAGCCGATTTCAGTTTATCCTCACCTATAGACCCGGGTCGAAGAATCTCAAACCGGACGCCTTGTCACGAATCTACTCTCCTGCCATTCGAGAAGATACTGACATGACTGTCCTTCCGGCCGCTAAGATCGTGGCTCCGATCTCGTGGCAAGTGGAGGATACCGTGAAACAAGCTCAAGCCATCGAACCGGGCCCTGGAGGAGGTCCTGCTAATCGGTTGTTTGTTCCCAAGGCAGCAAGGTCCCAAGTCCTTCTGTGGGGGCACTCCTCTCGCCTCACCTGTCACCCGGGCGTAGGTCGCACCTTGGAGTTCATCCAGCGTAAGTTCTGGTGGCCCACCATAAAAGAAGACGTTGCCACTTTCGTCAAGGCCTGTTCCGTGTGCTGCCAGGGCAAATCTTCTCACCTCCGCCCTCAAGGACTCCTTCACCCTCTATCTATTCCCCACCGACCCTGGTCCCATATCTCGTTGGACTTTATTACTGGCCTTCCTCCGTCCCATGGTAATACTACGATCCTAGTCATCATCGACAGGTTTTCTAAGGCGGCCAGGTTTGTTCCCTTGACCAAATTACCTTCTGCCAAGGAAACAGCTGAGTTGGTGATTAACCATGTGTTCCGAGTCTTTGGGATTCCGCAAGATATGGTTTCCGACAGAGGTCCCCAGTTCGCCTCTAGGTTTTGGAAGGCCTTCTGCCAACTCATAGGGGCCACGGCCAGTTTATCTTCAGGGTACCATCCGGAGTCCAATGGCCAAACTGAGAGGATGAATCAGGAGCTGGAAATCACCCTCAGATGCATGGTTTCCAACAACCCGTCCACATGGTCATCCTTCATTGTTTGGGCCGAGTACGCGCACAACACCTTGTGCTCCTCCTCCACTGGTATATCCCCGCATGAGTGTCAGTTTGGCTATGCGCCTCTATTGTTCCCGGACCAGGAGGCAGAAGTCAGAGTGCCTTCAGCCTCGAGGTTCATCAGACGCTGTCGGCTTACGTGGAAGAAGGCACGTCTTAATCTTCTGCGTTCCTCTCAGCAGTACCAACGACAAGCCAACAGACGTCGCCGTCCCGGTCCTACCCTGTACCCCGGCCAGAGAGTATGGCTCTCAACTAAGAACTTACCACTACGGGTGGAGTCTCGCAAGCTGTCCCAGAGGTTCATCGGTCCCTTTAAGATTGCCAGGAGAGTCAATCCCGTTACTTTTCGCCTGCACTTACCCAGATCCCTTAAGATCAATCCAACATTTCACATTTCTTTATTAAAACCTGTTGTTTTTTCTCCCCTTATCCCGGCAGGCAGACCTCCCCCTCCGCCCCGTGTCATCGGTGGCCAGTCGGCTTATACCGTCCACCGGATACTGGATTCCCGCCGGGTGCAGCGGTCCTGGCAGTATCTGGTGGACTGGGAAGGCTACGGTCCCGAGGAGCGCTCCTGGGTTCCTGCCAGGGACATACTGGACCCTGACCTCATTCGTCAGTTCAGGACCCTCCACCCTGAGAAGGCTGGTAGGAACGTCAGGAGCCGTTCCTAGGAGGGGGATTCTGTCAGGTTTTGGCCAAGACTGTTCGGGTTTTGGTCACTAGATGTCCCCATTGCACCTTTTTTGTACCTTTTGTTTTTCTTGCTCTAATTATTGTTTGCACCTGTAGGTCATTCCCTTGTTAGTATTTAAACCCTGTGTGTTCCTCAGTTCCTTGCTCAGTGTTTGTAAGTTAGCACCCAGCCCCAGCCCAAGCCTTGTTTTATACAGATATTTCTCTTGTTGAATTTTCCAGAGGTTCTCTGGTTTAGTTCTTGTGTATTATTTGAGTAGTCTTTTGAGGTTTGTTTTTTCCCTGCTTTTTTACCACTTCGTGGAGTTTCTTTTGTATTTTGGAGGATTTCCATTTTTGTGCCTTTTGGCTTTATTTTTGGACATTGTGGATTTAGTTTCTTTGCCTGAAGATTTTGTTATTTAATTAAACCACCATCTCTAGTACTGCTGTGTCTGCCTCATCTTCTGGGTTCTGACGATTATTAGTGACTGTTTCTCGCACCGGGTCCTGACACATTGTAGATGTAACCAGGTGAACAACCCAGACCTACGGTTGGCAATGCTCCCACGAAGGGAAATATTGGCTGCGAGAAGAGCTCTGTGGCTTCAGGCTATTCGACGTGGGAAATGTGGGGACCCGGTGTACAAGTAGGCTACACGTAGCTATGTGTGGAAAACATTATCACAGGTAAGACATTTAACTTTTTTAGTACTTGTAGCTGTATAGTCTGTTAGTAACTCCTCACTACTTGTAGCTGTATAGTCTGTTAGTAACTCCACTCACTACTTGTAGTTGTATAATCCGTTTGTTTATGTTGTTGGTCTTGGCTAGCTTAATGTTCCGGTAGGTAACTAGCTAGCACTCACTCACGATAACAAGAAAATAGCGTTTGAAAAATATTAAGTATTTGCTGTGATCCAATGGAGTAAGCTAGGTAACTGTAAAATATTAAGTATTTGCTGTGATCCGATGGAGTAAGCTAGGTAACTGCGGGTTGTTTTCCCCACAGGCGGGCAGGGCTGCGACGTTCTATCTAATACCGACTGGGACTATCTGAGTGAGAGTGACTTACAAAATCAATCGGGGCCCTCCTAGAGATCAGGGCCCCTGGGCGCGTGCCCTGCGTGGCCAGTCGGTAATTCGACCATGATTACTACAACGTTTGGTAACTGGCTAACTGGTCAGTGACTGACATACTGTATCAAGAGAGAAACTGCTGATGCAAAACCAAAATTCGAAATTGCACCTTGTATATTCTATTGTTTTAAGTTGAGACCCTGACTGAGTTCCTAAAAAACTAGCGGCTGTGAGGCCCTAAGCTGTCACTTATGTCGCCTAGTGGCTAGGGCCGGCCCTGGGGAGAGAGCAAGAGAAAGAGATGGGAGAGCGAGAGTTTTTTGTTTCTTTTCACTTTTGTTTATTGTTTATTTCACTTGCTTTGGCAATGTAAACATATGTTTCCCATGCCAATAAAGCCCCTTTTGATTTGAATTTAATTGAGAGAGAGAGAGAAAGAGAGAGAGGAGTGAGAGAGGGGATTAATATCAGTGAATAGCACTTAAGTGGTTGGACTCACATTATTAATCAACCTGTCATACATATGTACAGTCCAACTGGAAGACCAGGGGTTCACAGGATTGGATAACAGTATCATGGAAGTCTTGTCTGTTTTGGTCCATCACCTAAAGTAGAAACTACCTAGCCCAGGAGCTGCTATTCTGCATTACACAGAATGTTGACAATATCCTGGTAAGTCTATGATTATGATTACGGCTACCTATATGATTGTCTTCCTTTGCAGCTGAGCCTTGTTTTCAAACCATTCACCAACACATGAATCTTCCATGTTGAAGCTGGTGGATTTGTCCTCTGTGAGCTGTAGGTTGGCTATCCCTCCTTCCTTGCCATCTGCATCACGCATACTGCAACAGGAGCTTCAATCTTCAATGTAATCATTTGCATGAATATAGCTTTGGGAGATACTGTAATGAAAGTCCCTTTCCTCTCTCCTCCTTCCTGTCTTTCTCCCGTGATGAAACCAATCCTAGCTTCTGATCCAGTTATCAGAACGAGAGAGAGTTTGTGCATCCCAAATAATACCCTATTCCATATCCACCAACATTTTCGAACGTTTTTATAACACGGAAACTATTTATACAACTTCCTCTGCGCTCGTACATTATCATAATTAATATGCGCGCCACTAGAAATCCCTGCATTAGCATGTTTCTGTTAGCCGATACATCCTTATAAAAAGCCATGTTACTAAAGATGGTTCTATCTGTGATATTACTGTCCTGATAATGTGCCTGGAACTTGTAGAACTGAACTGATCCAATCAGGCAGGCTAGATGCAGTTATTTCGAAATGAACATGCATGAAAACCGCCAAGCTTTTGAGGGGTTATTCAAACAATTTAGGCTATTCACTGCAGTTTTCAGCCTAGAGTTTCAAACTCACTTGAAAACAATGACATTCTTTATTACGTTGTGTTGTTGTAGCCAAGGTAGGATAAATGTATTGTCCCTAAAATAACGGGAGAAAAACAAATAGGGTAGCTTGTCGAACTTCATACCCGGAGATTGGGAGGGAGCGCACATAGTATGTTGGCTACCTATGATCAACTTTCTTTTCTTTCACTGTGTACATTGACGGGATATATTCACAGCAGTATGAAGCCTAACATTGAGCTTATGAATTATGGGTTAATATGCATATGCTTCTAACATAGACCTACTTGAGATGTACCCCACAACCTGTCTTCATTGTTCTGTAGTGTAATTACGCACCTGGTCTCTCCGCTGCCACGGCTATTCCTTTTAAATCTTTCAGAGTCCCAGGAAAAGCCAGACTACAAAAGCTTGTTGGACACTTGTTACGACTTATTTTCTTTAGCCTACTAATAGCCTATAGGAGGATAGATGCACGCATGCTCTTGCTTGCTGAATGTAAAATAAGCTACAGCATTAACGAGTGGAGAGGAAAGGAGAAGCCCATATGTTCTTATAGTAGGCCTATCTTAACACCAGGCTACATCCTTACAAAATAGGCCTACACCATATTTTGGCCTGCTAATGTACCTTTCTGGACCTTCTAAACTGTCGAGAATACACCCAAACTGATTCAAATGGTTGTTGCTTAACCAAGACGGGACTACAGTAGGCCTATGCAGTAATTTCATGGAACAAACCAGAACGTGTGAGCGGTTATACAAATTAGCCTAGGCCTATGCATCACTGCAGTTTACAGCCTATGGACAATACTTGTGTATTCACTTGTTCACAATAATAAATGTCTCATTGCACTGTGTTGTTGTAGCCTCATGTAGATTAATGTTCTTGTCTATGAACGTAGGCATAGGCCTAATCAATAGTGGAGCTTTGCGTGCCCGGGGATCACAGAGCGCAGCCTGGAGGAATGCACTACGGATCTGCCCTTTCATAATTTGTTGATACATTTTTCTTGCACTTTGACAGGTAAATATTTAGCCTATGGTCCTAATATTTAGCTAATGAATGGCCTAATATCTAGCTTAATGTTGAACTTCTTACTTCGGCTACACATCACTAGCCTCTCTCTTCCAGCTGTTTCCGTGCGCATTCAGGCTATCACTCTAAAAAGAAACGGTTCCTGAAGTATCCTTTAGGGGTTCTTCAAATTGAAACTGTGGGGGAACCCCTATAAGTTATTTGAAGAACCCTTTAAAATGGTTCTTCAAAGAACTCATGTTAATGGATCCTCGAAGAACCCTTTGAATACATTTTTGGGGTTAATTTTTGAAATACTTCCCCTGCCCCGTTTATTATTAATAGTAATACGCATAACAACAATAACACAATATTTCAGTTGTCAGTGTTTATTATGATTTTAGTGGCAAAGCAGAATTAAAACATCGGAAGATAAGGAAAACTCCCACCCGAGCCCCAAGTCTAATGGATATATCCTCTGTCGCGTGGATGTTAATGTGTTGTTCTCCTATCCACAGCCAGAATGATTCAGCAGTGCATGGTGATTAAACAGGTTTCCTGTAATATTCATCGGAGGTGTAGGGAGGATGAAGACTGAATCCCCCCCAAAAATTCATTATACAGATGATTAACAAAGGAGGGTGGTAAATGTGATCTGCATAACATACCAATACCAACTGACATACCTTTGTATGCCTCCTCCTCTGTATACCTGCAGACATAGACAAAAAAAAAGTGAGCAGTTCAGTCATCTGCATCCAATACAGCTAGCCTTCAACATATTATTATAGCCTACATATTCTCACCTCTTTGTTGATTATATATCCATTCAATTGTAAATGTTCTGTGTAAGAAAGATTTGCACAAATATGAAAAGATAGATGCTATCATCATCAAACAATCTAAATTTAGATAATACAAGGGTAAAACATTACCTTAAATTGAGGAGATCTGCACATTGTTTTCAGTTAAGTGCATGCACCTGCTGTCCTTTCAAATTCAAATCCAAATGTTTCAGTTGGACAGTTAGGTTCCTGCAAGAACCCCCACCACGTAAGGAGGTTCCTCAATGAACCACACCTCCTATGGGGTTCTTGGGAGAACCTTTTTGGGGGCCATTTTCAGTGCCAAGAACCCTAAGGTTCTTCGAAAGAACTTTGAGGATGTTAGAAGAACCCTTGTTGAACCCCTAATTTTTTTGGGACTATATAGGCTACTCAAGCCTCTCCACAATAGGCCATTCCTCTTCTCGTGAAATCCCATGCAAGAAAAGCTATAGGCTACAGTACACAAGCTATAGAACATTTATTTACATCATTTTAATACTATGTCTAATAATATATTCGAGGAAAGAAGCAGGCTTGCTCTTGCTAATTACTTAATGTAAAACAGGTCTACAGCGTAGGAAAGGCATGTTGGGGAATGTTGAAGAGAGAGAGAGAGACAGTGCATTGGTGTGATCACTGTAGGCCGGTTATAACATTGTTGCACTGATGCATTGCAAATAGTTGCACAGGACATACAGAAATGCGCACAGTGAACAAAGAAGAAACAATGGAATTGACAACCATTAGAAAAATGGAAATCACTTGCAAACCGCTTGAGCAATGAGGCAACAATATGCTTTAAAAGATGCACAGCTTAAAATGGCATTTGTTGTTGAATTGCAACGTTTAAATACGAGTTACTGTATAATTTTTCATTCGGCCTACATGTACATTGAAGTAATATTTGCAGTTGTCACCGTGACAACGAACACGCCCTGAAAGCACTGATCGGTCTGAACCAGTAGCTGTGGGTTAAGAGGCCTCATGAATGATCTTGTGTTACCGCTTTATCAGTATAGGTAGCGTGCAGTAGGATGTGTTGATCGACGATAAACAATTTGACATTTTAGTCATTTAGCAGACGCTTATATCCAGAACGACTTATAGGAGCAATTAGGGTTAAGTGCCTTGCTCAAGGGCACATCATCCGATTTCACCTAGTCAGCTCAGGGATTCGAACCAGCAACCAGAACTAGTCTACTAGTAGGTTCTAGCTAGCGTTATTATCACAACAGAACTGGCCTACTAGTAGGTCTAGCTAATGTTATTATCACAACAGAACTAGCCTACTAGTAGGTCTAGCTAACGTTATTATCACAACAGAACTAGCCTACTAGTAGGTTCTAGCTAACGTTAATATCACAACAGAACTGGCCTACTTGTAGGTCTAGCTAACGTTAATATCACAACAGAACTAGCCTACTAGTAGGTTTAGCTAACATTATTATCACAACAGAACTGGCCTACTAGTAGGTCTAGCTAATGTTATTATCACAACAGAACTAGCCTACTAGTAGGTCTAGCTAACGTTATTATCACAACAGAACTAGCCTACTAGTAGGTTCTAGCTAACGTTAATATCACAACAGAACTGGCCTACTTGTAGGTCTAGCTAACGTTAATATCACAACAGAACTAGCCTACTAGTAGGTTTAGCTAACATTATTATCACAACAGAACTAGCCTACTAGTAGGTTCTAGCTAACGTTATTATCACAACAGAACTAGCCTACTAGTAGGTTCTAGCTAACGTTATTATCACAACAGAACTAGCCTACTAGTAGGTCTAGCTAACGTTAATATCACAACAGAACTAGCCTACTAGTAGGTTCTAGCTAACGTTATTATCACAACAGAACTAGCCTACTAGTAGGTTCTAGCTAACGTTATTATCACAACAGAACTAGCCTACTAGTAGGTCTAGCTAACGTTAATATCACAACAGAACTAGCCTACTAGTAGGTCTAGCTAACGTTAATATCACAACAGAACTAGCCTACTAGTAGGTCTAGCTAACATTATTATCACAACAGAACTAGCCTACTAGTAGGTCTAGCTAACGTTATTATCACAACAGAACTAGCCGACTAGTAGGTTCTAGCTAACGTTAATATCACAACAGAACTAGCCGACTAGTAGGTCTAGCTAACATTATTATCACAACAGAACTAGCCTACTAGTAGGTCTAGCTAACGTTATTATCACAACAGAACTAGCCTACTAGTAGGTTCTAGCTAACGTTATTATCACAACAGAACTAGCCTACTAGTAGGTTCTAGCTAACGTTATTATCACAACAGAACTAGCCTACTAGTAGGTTCTAGCTAACGTTAATATCACAACAGAACTGGCCTACTAGTAGGTTCTAGCTAACGTTAATATCACAACAGAACTAGCCTACTAGTAGGTTCTAGCTAACGTTATTATCACAACAGAACTAGCCTACTAGTAGGTCTAGCTAGCGTTATTATCACAACAGAACTAGCCTACTAGTAGGTCTAGCTATCGTTATTATCACAACAGAACTAGCCTACTAGTAGATCTAGCTAACATTATTATCATAACAGAACTAGCCTACTAGTAGGTTCTAGCTAACGTTATTATCACAACAGAACTAGCCTACTAGTAGGTTCTTGCTAACGTTAGCGAACTTAAATAAAAAAAATACACTTATACTTATTTACTTGACTTGTATACTCTATAAATTGACTCTTTCAAATAATTGACTCTGGCAAGTTTGCCACCAGCACGCTGCAGTAGGGAAGTAAAGCGGAAGTTGAATCCATCACCGCCATTGTTTGGCTGTGCCCATAGCAACGTTCGAAAATGAGGTGAACACAGTACAACAAAGGGAAGAGGGTGCCATTTGGGACAACGGCAGAGATGACTGAGCTATCTGACTGTCTTCTCTTCCCGGACAGCAAGCTCTATAGGGCATACATGCAGTTACAGACAGCTCTTGCACTGAGTTGTGTGCGTGTGTATTTGTGCATGCGCGCGTGTGTGTGTCTTTATATATAGTGTAACAGTGTATATCCTGGAGCATTGTCAGATCAGAACCTCTGCACCTCCCAAAATCTTCAACTCAATAATTAAACCCAGGATGTATCTGTCATGAGAATTTTCAATCCCAATGATAATATCAATCAATCAATAGCTTTGACCAATCCCTGAGGTTTGTAAGACCCTGGGTTTAATAGCTTTGACCAATCCCTGAGGTTTGTAAGACCCTGGGTTTAATAGCTTTGACCAATCCCTGAGGTTTGTAAGACCCTGGGTTTAATAGCTTTGACCAATCCCTGAGGTTTGTAAGACCCTGGGTTTAATAGCTTTGACCAATCCCTGAGGTTTGTAAGACCATGGGTTTAATAGCTTTGACCAATCCCTGAGGTTTGTAAGACCAAGGGTATAATAATAATTAGTCAGACTCAGCTTATACATAAAGGTTAGTACAGTTTATTCACGAGAACGTTCTGAAGTCCACAATACAAAGACATCCATTTTATAGCAGCGCACATACTTCCACACAAACAGTAGATATCCTACGCACATACTTCCACACAAACAGTAGATATCATACGCACATACTTCCACACAAACAGTAGATATCCTACGCACATACTTCCACACAAACAGTAGATATCATACGCACATACATTCACACACAAACAGTAGATATCCTATGCACATACATTCACACACAAACAGTAGATATCCTATGCACATACATTCACACACAAACAGTAGATATCCTACGCACATACATTCACACACAAACAGTAGATATCCTACGCACATACTTCCACACAAACAGTAGGTATCCTACGCACATACATTCACACACAAACAGTAGGTATCCTACGCACATACTTCCACACAAACAGTAGGTATCCTACGCACATACATTCACACACAAACAGTAGATATCCTACGCACATACTTCCACACAAACAGTAGGTATCCTACGCACATACATTCACACACAAACAGTAGATATCATACGCACATACTTCCACACAAACAGTAGGTATCCTACGCACATACATTCACACACAAACAGTAGGTATCCTACGCACATACTGTATCAATACCCAGCCGACATAGATTAGGGACTGTGAGAAGCACTCCCTGTCCTCCCTCAAGATTAGGGAGTACTCACTGCCTTCTCCCAATCTCTCTCAGAGGCCCCTAGCAAGGTCGACACCGAATTCTGCTCAGACAGTCTGTGTTTAAGATACTATAAAGATTCATTGTACAGATATATTGTTTTACCCTAATTCTGACTAAAACTACACACCTCATTAATTATAATTTTACTGACTAAACCTAAACAAACCCATCAGATAATAAATGAATGATTCTAATCAATTTATAGTTATAAGGTTTCAGTGGGAATTATTTCATCATTATCTTTCAACGTTTAAATTACTTTAACAGTATCTCTGTGGGATATAATAGGATTTAAAACTAGGTCAGCGTCACAAATGTCTCCCTAGTCCCGATACAGCAACATGGTCATAAGTAGTGCACTATAAAGGGAATAGGGTGCCATTTGTGTTTCCTCATTTTACTTTACTTTACATTTTACTCCTCAATCCTCATTTTACTTTCCTCCCAGATGAGAAACGCTTTTAGCTTCAGTCTGTGTGGTTAGAGTCAACAACACGCAATACGTTGGGTTGGTTAGCATCCTGAGGTGAAATGATTAGCTAGCTGTGTTATAACCACGAAACGCACTGCAACAGAGAATTAAAGGCTGTGTCTCAAATATCACTCTGTTCCATAACTATGAGCCCTGGTCAAAATTAGTGCACTATATAGGGAATAGGGTGCCATTTGGGACACACTCTTACGTTAGCCAGCACCACACCGGACGTGCTACCTGTCCCAGACCTGCTACTTGTCCCAGACCTGCTGTTTTCAACTCTCTAGAGTCCGCAGGAGCGGTAGAGATACTCTTAATGATCGGCTATGAAAAGCCAACTAACATTTATTCCTGAGGTGCTGCACCCTCGACAACCACTGTGATTATTATTATCTGATCCTGCTGGTCATTTATGAACATTTGAACATCTTGGCCATGTTCTGTTATAATCTCCACCCGGCACAACCAGAAGAGGACTGGCCACCCCTCATAGCCTGGTTCCTCTCTAGGTTTCTTCCTAGGTTTTGGCCTTTCTAGGGAGTTTTTCCTAGCCACCGTGCTTCTACACCTGCATTGCTTGCTGTTTGGGGTTTTAGGCTGGGTTTCTGTACAGCACTTTGAGATATCAGCTGATGTACGAAGGGCTTTATAAATACATTTGATTTGATACCGCCCTGCATCCCACTGCTGGCTTTCTTCTGAAGCCAAGCAGGGTTGGTCCTGGTCAGTCCCTGGATTGGAGACCAGATGTTGCTGGAAGTGGTGTTGAAGGACCAGTAGGAGGCACTCTTTCCTCTGATCTCAAAAAGTAATATCCCCAGGGCAGTGATTGGGGATGTTTCCCTGTGTCGTCTTTTGGATGGGATGTTAAACGTGTGTCCTGACTCTCTGTGGTCACTAAAGATCCCATGGTACTTATTGTAAGAGTAGGTGTGTTAACCCTGGTGTCCTGGCTAAATTCCTAATCTGGACCTCATACTATCATGGTCAACTAATCATCTTACAATTGGCTCATTCATCCCCCCTCCTCTCCCCTGTAACTATTCCCCAGGTCGTTGCTGTAAATGAGAATGTGTTCTCAGTCAACTTACCTGGTAACATAAGGGATACATTTAAATACACTCTTAGAAAAAAAGGGTTCTTCGGCTGTCCCCATACGAAAACGCTTTTGGGTTCCAGGTAGAACCCTCTGTAGAAAGGGTAGAACCAAAAGGCAACCAAAAATGGTTCTTCAAAGGGTTCTCCTATGGGAACAGCCGAAGAACCCTTTAAGGTTGTAGATAGCATTTTTTTTAAAGAGTGTATTGTTGTGTGGAGGAGAAAATTATATATATTTGAGGGAGATTTTACTTTCCTGCCCCCATGTAATTCAACTATTTTCATGGTTTTGTAAACTGCAAATTATTATTGACTACAGTGGTGAACAGAGGGGGTGTAATTTCAAGATGATTCAGTTATATAAGTATTATCATGAACATATTAGCTTCTTTTGACGGCAATTATGTTTTTTGAAATGATAAAAAGATTTGACTTCCCCGTGATGAGAGAGAAACGAAGGCGTTGTATTATCCTCTTTGTGTCTGAGGTGTTTTGAATTTCTGTTGTCTAGGAGACACCAGAAGGCTTTTGAAGATAGTGGCAATTTTGGAAAACAGAGCTACTTTTCATGCATCCCCTTTTTCTCTGAAAATTACACGTGTCAAAGTAAGCATTTCACGGTAAGGTCGTATTGTATTCATTGTATTCGACGCATGTTGTATTCGACGCATGTGACAAAACCTTTTTTGATTTGATGTGTCAAAGTTAGACGGTCAGAGAGAGAAAATAGTGCTCACTGTCTGAGTGACTTATGTGAATTTCCCTGTTGTGACTTTCCTTTAGGAGCTGGTCTGGGGGGCACAGACGTCAGTTCAACGTCTAGTTTTGATTTACATTTGGTTGAGTTGTCAACTAACGTGAATTCAAATGTGAAATCAACAAACTATGTCACCGTTTAGGTTAAAAGTTTGGTGAAAAAATACTAAATGACCTTCCGTTGAAGACTTTTTAAAAAATCCAATCAGATTTCCACATTGATTTAACGTCATCATGTAGATCTTTGGGGGGTTGAAATGACGTGGATTTTTTTTTGATTCAACCAGTTTTTGCCCAGTGGGAACTTACACTAGGTCTAATGGACCAATCCCTAGTGGTAAAGATGTTATCTTTAGGCTCTGCTCAGATCCGTCTCCCGGACACACATTAAGCCTGGTCCTAGACTAAAAAGCATGTCTAATGGAGATTAAAAAATTTGAGTGATCTTTAGTCCAGGACTAGACTTAATCTGTGTCCAGGAAACCAATCCAATAACTTTTAATGTGCAGTGGAAGGTGATTTGCAGATTATTGATTCCCCATAGAGATACAATATTCTGTAGTTGTCCCCATAGAGATACAATATTCTGTAGTTGTCCCCATAGAGATACAATATTCTGTAGTTGTCCCCATAGAGATACAATATTCTGTAGTTGTCCCCATAGAGATACAATATTCTGTAGTTGTCCCCATAGAGATACAATATTCTGTAGTTGTCCCCATAGAAGTGCAATATTCTGTAGTTATCCCCATAGAAGTGCAATATTCTGTGGATGTCCCAATGTCTCCCCAGAAGCTGGCTTGGTCCAAATTATAGCCATTCAACCTGTTGAATAATGAATTAGATGTAGTGACCTTGGTACTACCTTAGTGCTTTAGCCCAAGGGGTAAGGAGATATTTTGTGGATGATATTGATGATTGTAGTAGTTACTCATTGATTATAGGTGTAGAAATTGATGGGGTGGCAATATGACCTTGCCATTGGCTCCTTGGCTGGGACAAAGCTGTTTTAAAAAACAATCCTCTCTCCTTGGCTCCTCAAAACGTCAGAAAGAAGGCAGGAGGATTAAAGGGGATTGTGCTGCTGAGACAGAAATAATAGGGTGCGTCCCAAATTACAGTATAACGCACTACTTTGGCAAGTTCTTGTTTTAAGTATATTCCCTATATAGGGAATAGGCTGCCATTTTGGAGAATATTGGTGGAGGAGATCAGAGGACAAGACTACATTGGGAGTCTCCAATTGTTAGTTTACCATTTTGTGTCTTGGACATGAGAAACATTTCTTATCAGACAGATGGATTCATTCAGAGGGGAACCAATCAAAGGGGCGTGGGACCGATCTTCACTGTAATTAACAGTGATTGCAATTTGAGATGTCAAAATGTTTCAACAGACATCAGACTCTGCAATCAGTGGTCGCAGCAATTATATTTTATATACTGCTGTATTTTTACCCAAATACAGTGTAAACATATGTTTCCCATGTCAATAAAGCCCTTTGAATTGAATAGAGAGAGAGAGCACGAAAGCGAGGGAGAGCACGAGAGGGAGAGCGCATGAGGGAGAGAGCACGAGAGGGAGAGAGCGCGCGCGAGAGAGAGAGAGAGGGCGAGAGAGAGAGAGAGAGAGAGGGCGAGAGAGAGAGAGAGAGAGGGCGAGAGAATGAGAGAAAGCGAGAGAGAGCACGAAAGCGAGAGAGAGCACGAGAGGGAGAGAGAACGAGCTAAACTTCAAGAACGAGAAGAGGTCATGGCCCTCTGTGTCCTTTATCTTTGTAATTTAATGAGAAACACAATTGGTTTCAGCTGACAAAGGAGTAGAATTAGTCTGACCATTCAATGACTTGAATAGAATTCATAAATTAAATGTCATAGACAATTAAAAAAAAAACGAATAGACACTTGATCCTGGAATTAAAGCGGTTGCGTGCCCTCTTCAGCTAGAATGGATGATCTGTAAATAATAAGGACCTGTGAACCAGTGGATGCTGGTGGGAGGAGTTATAGGAAGACCGGCTCATTGTAATAGCTGGAATGGAATCAATGGAGCGGTATCATATACATCAAAGATGTGGAAACCACATTTGACTCCATTCCACGGATTCCATTCCAGCCATTACAATGATCCTATATAGGTCCTCCCACCAGCCTCCACTGCTGTGAACCTATGGTGCTACACCAGTCTAAAAAGAAAGTTTGTGAGCCCAGCAAACCGGGAACATTCCCAGAACATTAGCTATGATTCCCATTAAGTTCTAGTTAGGGATTCATCTAACATTTATAGTTTATATTCTGAATTCTATAGTCTATATTCTGCTGTATTTTTACCCGGATACAGTGTAAACATATGTTTATCTAAATTCTATAGTTTATATTCTGCTGTATTTTTACTCGGATACAGTGTAAACATATGTTTATCTAAATTCTATAGTTTATATTCTGCTGTATTTTTACCCGGATACAGTGTAAACATATGTTTATCTAAATTCTATAGTTTATATTCTCCTGTATTTTTACCCGGATACAGTGTAAACACATGTTTATCTAAATTCTATAGTTTATATTCTGCTGTATTTTTACTCGGATACAGTGTAAACACATGTTTATCTAACATTGGGAAGACATCCTCTTTTTTAGTAGAGTATATATGAATCTTCAGAACTGCAGCCAGATATTTAACCCTCTGTGCCAATAGGGGACAGCTGTGGCCTTGTGCTTTTTTTCCAGTCAAATATGGTCAATGAGGACACAGAACACAATTTCTGATTTATTAAAATGTTCCCAACCTCTTCATATATGCTGTATGCTTGTAACACTGCATTTTAGGATTGTCTTTCTTCATCACGTGTGTTGAAAGGCTTATGAAATGGGATTTTAGTTGGATGGAGATTCCTTTAAATACACTGCTCAAAAAAATAAAGGGAACACTTAAACAACACAATGTAACTCCAAGTCAATCACACTTCTGTGAAATCAAACTGTCCACTTAGGAAGCAACACTGATTGACAATAAATTTCACATGCTGTTGTGCAAATGGAATAGACAAAAGGTGGAAATTATAGGCAATTAGCAAGACACCCCCAAAAAAGGAGTGATTCTGCAGGTGGTGACCACAGACCACTTCTCAGTTCCTATGCTTCCTGGCTGATGTTTTGGTCACTTTTGAATGCTGGCGGTGCTCTCACTCTAGTGGTAGCATGAGACGGAGTCTACAACCCACACAAGTGGCTCAGGTAGTGCAGTTCATCCAGGATGGCACATCAATGCGAGCTGTGGCAAAAAGGTTTGCTGTGTCTGTCAGCGTAGTGTCCAGAGCATGGAGGCGCTACCAGGAGACAGGCCAGTACATCAGGAGACGTGGAGGAGGCCGTAGGAGGGCAACAACCCAGCAGCAGGACCGCTACCTCCGTCTTTGTGCAAGGAGGTGCACTGCCAGCGCCCTGCAAAATGACCTCCAGCAGGCCACAAATGTGCATGTGTCTGCTCAAACGGTCAGAAACAGACTCCATGAGGGTGGTATGAGGGCCCGACGTCCACAGGTGGGGGTTGTGCTTACAGCCCAGCACCGTGCAGGATGTTTGGCATTTGCCAGAGAACACCAAGATTGGCAAATTTGCCACTGGCGCCCTGTGCTCTTCACAGATGAAAGCAGGTTCACACTGAGCACATGAGCACATGTGACAGACGTGACAGAGTCTGGAGACGCCGTGGAGAACGTTCTGCTGCCTGCAACATCCTCCAGCATGACCGGTTTGGCGATGGGTCAGTCATGGTGTGGGGTGGCATTACTTTGTGGGGCCGCACAGCCCTCCATGTGCTCGCCAGAGGTAGCCTGACTGCCAATAGGTACCGAGATGAGATCCTCAGACCCCTTGTGAGACCATATGCTGACACATGCACATTTGTGGCCTGCTGGAGGTCATTTTGCAGGGCTCTGGCAGTGCACCTCCTTGCACAAAGGCGGAGGTAGCGGTCCTGCTGCTGGGTTGTTGCCCTCCTACGGCCTCCTCCACGTCTCCTGATGTACTGGCCTGTCTCCTGGTAGCGCCTCCATGCTCTGGACACTACGCTGACAGACACAGCAAACCTTTTTGCCACAGCTCGCATTGATGTGCCATCCTGGATGAACTGCACTACCTGAGCCACTTGTGTGGGTTGTAGACTCCGTCTCATGCTACCACTAGAGTGAGAGCACCGCCAGCATTCAAAAGTGACCAAAACATCAGCCAGGAAGCATAGGAACTGAGAAGTGGTCTGTGGTCACCACCTGCAGAATCACTCCTTTTTTGGGGGTGTCTTGCTAATTGCCTATAATTTCCACCTTTTGTCTATTCCATTTGCACAACAGCATGTGAAATTTATTGTCAATCAGTGTTGCTTCCTAAGTGGACAGTTTGATTTCACAGAAGTGTGATTGACTTGGAGTTACATTGTGTTGTTTAAGTGTTCCCTTTATTTTTTTGAGCAGTGTATATTGTATTCTTGTGTATTCGTATGCTTCTTAAATACATAAGCCTCTCGATAGCACGTAGGGTCCACCGATTGGTGTCACCTCGTTAGTCAGTATGTGTTACACCTGTGCTGGTTGCCATCTTGTTAGTGGGATTGCGTTTCACCTGTGCCGGTTGCCATCTTGTTAGTGGGAAGGTGTTTCACCTGTGCTGGACCGGGTGCTATTTCAGAGTGGCTGGTCCAGTGCTCCAGTTACCTTGAGAGATGTGGAGGGTCAACACCTTTAGTTAGCTCGCCCGATTTTAATTCTAGAAAAACATTCCTTTATCTGGTTTTGTTTTTGCTCCACTGTTTTGGTTTGCTTCCTGTCTTCAAGTTTGGTGTGTTTTTTTTAAATTTTGTTTGCCTCTTCTTGGGCATATTTAGTGTGTGCTCATGTTGGGTGTCTTTTAGGTCCCAGTTGTTGTTGCTTGTCAACTTTCAGTGGACACCCCCATGAGTGTTTTTCAGAACTCCTCCTAAAACCATCCCTGTTTTGTTTTGGTTGTTGTCAGTGACTCTTTGTTAGTTCCCGCTTCTGTTTTGAGTGACTTTTTTTATTGTTCTTGCTGGGGAACATAACAAAATGGAGGCTCGTCTGGGATCTTGTTTCCCATGAGTATCCTAGTCACTCTAGTCACCTACTCTGAAGCTCTGCTGTGCCCTGATATTTGAGTTTTCAAAATGCATTTTTGTGGTATAGTTTCTGTCACTGTCATCCACCCAAAGGGGTTATAAGATTGGGGGAATCATTTTGAAAGTTTCATAAACACACAGGCTAATAAAATAAAGCCTTGGACTTCAAATTGGATGAATTTGTGGAAAACACCGCATGGCAAATGTTAGATAACGTACAAAGGTGAATCTGCTCATCGTTGCAAAGCATTACGACATCAAGGTGGTATCTGGTGATCCAAAAGCAGTAGTCAAAAGAGTTTATCGGTACTGCTTTGGTGTAGGAACAAATCCATTCGGAGTAAGGTGGTTGATGAAAACAATGCTACGGGTAGTGGTGTGAGTCCTGTAGATGTGCAACTGAGGGAGATAGAACTAAAGGCACAACATAAATTAGAGAGTTAGAGCACAGGGAAAGACCAGAGGAGCGTGCAGCCAAACATCAAGAATGTTGGATTAAGAGAGATCGATCTGGAAGTACTCCGAATTCAGTCACGCCATCTTGAACCCTCAACAGAGTTTGATCTTGGTCGCAACAGCCGACCTGTACCGCCTTTATACAAAAAAGAAATGAGGTGGGTGATTATTTTACTCTGTTTGAGCGGATTGCAACATCACAAAAATGGCCACGGGATATTTTGTCACTGCTCCTCCAAAGTGTTCTGGTGGGAAAAGCTCAAAGTCTACGCTGCTTTATCTCTTGATCAGGGTTCAGATTATGACACACTGTTAAAGCTGCTGTCCTTTGGGCTTTATGAGTTGGTCCCAGAGGCATACAGACAACAGGTCCGTAAATGACATTGTGACGTTGAGTTTGCAAGGGAACAAGCATTTCTTTTTGACCGGTGGTGTGGTTCTCAAGAGGTCAAGAAACCGGAGGATTTGAAGACACTCATACTTCTCGAGCAGTTAAAAAAATTGCCTTCATTTCTACGGAGTTTTTCCTAGCCACCGTGCTTCTACACCTGCATTGCTTGCTGTTTGGGGTTTTAGGCTGGGTTTCTGTACAGCACTTTGAGATATCAGCTGATGTACAAAGGGCTATATAAATACATTTGATTTGATTTGATGAAAGGGTTGCTACCTACATTTATGAGCACAAGGATCTCACTCTTGAGGAAGCTGCAGTTCTTGCAGATGAGTTTGTGTTTACACATAAAAGTACCTTCACAAACAAAGCACCCAGTAGTTATCCCTATGCAGGAAGCAATCCAGAGAGTTCCCCCTCCTACTGCGAGATTTCAGTCCTTTTGTACAGTGCCCAAAGATAAAGATCATCAGAAAACGTGTTTTTCGCATCTGCTAGTTTGTCATGACAATACACATTGTCTCTCAGTGTCCTAAGCTGAAACAGAAAAAGAGAGAGAGAGAAAAAGCTGTTTCTTCTTGTGGGAGCCCTCCAGCCCATTAAGTCTCTGGTCGGGACTGGTATATCTCCTAAACAAGATTTTGGATCAGATGTGTATAAACCCTTTGTTTCAGACGTGTTCGTGTCTCTGCACAGTGGCGATGGTGTTAAGCAGTCGGTAAAGATACTGAAAGACACTGGGGCAGCCCAGTCCTTCATTTTGGAGGGTGTTTTGCCTTTGTCTGACACTCAAGTTGGTTGTTGACCATTGCTAGACCGCCATTTTCAAGTCTTGCCATTGATTTTCAAGCAGATTTCAGTCAAAACTGTAACTAGGCCAAAATTCAATGTCATCTTGGTAAGTAACTCCCGTGTATATTTGGCCTTGGTGTTTTAGGTTATTGTGCTACTGAAAGAGGAATTTGTCTCCCAGTGTCTGTTGGAAAGCAGACTGAACCAGGTTTTCCTCTAGGATTTTGCCTGTGCTTAGCTCTATTCCATTTATTTTTATCTTAAAAAAAACTTCCTAGATCTTGCCGGTGACCTTGCCATAACATGATGCAGCCATCACCGTGCTTGAAAATATGAAGTGTGGTATTCAGATATGTGTTGGATTTGCCCTAACATAATGACAATTTTTTTGCAGTTTTACTTTAGTACCTTATTGCAAACAGACTTGCATGTTTTGGAATATTTTGAATACGTATTGACCTAAGACATTTCAGATATTCATTTGTAATTCATTTGTAAAAGTTTCTAAAAACATAATTCCACTTTGACATTATGGGGTATTGTGTGTAGGCCAGGGTCACAAAATCTCAATGTAATCAATTTAAAATCCAGACTGTAACACAACAACATGTGGAAAAAGTCAATGAGTGTGAATAGCTTGTGGACGGCTCCCGAAACGTTTGACCCAAGTTAAACAATTTAAAGGCAATGCTACCAAATACTAATTGAGTGTATGTAAACTTCTGACCCACTGGGAATGTGATGAAAGAAATAAAAGCTGAAATAAATCATTCTCTCTACTATTATTCTGACATTTCACATTCTTAAAATAAAGTAGTGATCCTAACTGACCAAAGACAGGGACTTTTTACTAAGATTAAATGTCAGGAATTGTGAAAACTGAGTTTAAATGTATTTTGCTAAGGTGTATGTAAACTTCCGACTTCAACTGTTCAATGAGTTGCTCTTCATTTTCACTAGACAGACAGAGTGGACAATAAGATTCCACTTCATAATCACTAGACAGAGATGCTCTACAGATGGTCATACTATCTATTGATAAGCAACTTCTTGCTGAGGTTACAGTTAGGTTTAAAGGTTAGAATAAGTGTTAGGGTTAAAGGTTTAGGGTTAGGGTTACAGTTAGGGTTAAAGGTTAGAATAAGGGTTAGGGTTAGGGTTAAAGGTTAGAATAAGGGTTAGGGTTAGGGTTACAGTTAGGGTTAAAGTTTAGAATAAGGGTTAGTAGGTAGTTAGTTGAAATGTTACTGATAGTCTGTAGAGCATCTACAGATGGACTATCCAAATAAAGTGTTACACAGACTGCTTGTAAATGATTTTAGTGCTGAAGGTTTCTGTGGCACCAGGACCCAGATATCATTGTTAGTCCCAAATCATTGTTAGTCCCAAATGGCACCCTATTCCTTCTATAGGGCACTACTTTTGACCAGAGCCCTATGTGCCCTAGTCAAGTCAGAACCCTATGGGCCCTAGTCAAGTCAGAACCCTATGGGCCCTAGTCAAGTCAGAACCCTATGGGCCCTAGTCAAGTCAGAACCCTATGGGCCCTAGTCAAGTCAGAACCCTATGGGCCCTAGTCAAGTCAGAACCCTATGGGCCCTAGTCAAGTCAGAACCCTATGCGCCCTAGTCAAGTCAGAACCCTATGGGCCCTAGTCAAGTCAGAACCCTATGGGCCCTAGTCAAGTCAGAACCCTATGGGCCCTAGTCAAGTCAGAACCCTATGGGCCCTAGTCAAGTCAGAACCCTATGGGCCCTAGTCAAGTCAGAACCCTATGTACCCTAGTCAAGTCAGAACCCTATCGGCCCTGGTCAAGTCAGAACCCTATGGGCCCTAGTCAAGTCAGAACCCTATGGGCCCTAGTCAAGTCAGAACCCTATGCGCCCTAGTCAAGTCAGAACCCTATGCGCCCTAGTCAAGTCAGAACCCTATGCACCCTAGTCAAGTCAGAACCCTATCGGCCCTGGTCAAGTCAGAACCCTATGCACCCTAGTCAAGTCAGAACCCTATAAGCCCTTGTCAAAAGTACTGCACTATATAGGGAATAGAGTGCCATTTGGGACGCAAACATATTAGTGGCCCTCCTAATTGCCCCATACAGGCTGAAAGGCATTGGTTCTGAATAATGAGGTAACAGAAGAACCCTATTTCTACCTTATGATTGCTGTATTGAAGCAGACAGCGGCTTCAGTTCTGTCAGTCCATGGTCTGCTTTCTTTGTTTTATTTTCCTACATGCTGACCGCTAGGTTGAGGTTTTCCCAGACCTAGTGGATTACTACTCTTTAGGCTGAGGTTTTCCCAGACCTAGTGGATGACTACTCTTTAGGTTGAGGTTTTCCCAGACCTAGTGGATGACTACTCTTTAGGCTGAGGTTTTCCCAGACCTAGTGGATGACTACTCTTTAGGCTGAGGTTTTCCCAGACCTAGTGGATTACTACTCTTTAGGCTGAGGTTTTCCCAGACCTAGTGGATGACTACTCTTTAGGCTGAGGTTTTCCCAGACCTAGTGGATGACTACTCTTTAGGTTGAGGTTTTCCCAGACCTAGTGGATGACTACTCTTTAGGCTGAGGTTTTCCCAGACCTAGTGGATGACTACTCTTTAGGCTGAGGTTTTCCTAGACCTAGTGGATGACTACTCTTTAGGCTGAGGTTTTCCCAGACCTAGTGGATGACTACTCTTTAGGTTTTCCCAGACCTAGTGGATGACTACTCTTTAGGTTTTCCCAGACCTAGTGGATGACTACTCTTTAGGTTTTCCCAGACCTAGTGGATGACTACTCTTTAGGTTTTCCCAGACCTAGTGGATGACTACTCTTTAGGTTGAGGTTTTCCCAGACCTAGTGGATGACTACTCTTTAGGTTGAGGTTTTCCCAGACCTAGTGGATGACTACTCTTTAGGCTGAGGTTTTCCCCGACCTAGTGGATGACTACTCTTTAGGCTGAGGTTTTCCCAGACCTAGTGGATGACTACTCTTTAGGCTGAGGTTTTCCCCGACCTAGTGGATGACTACTCTTTAGGCTGAGGTTTTCCCCGACCTAGTGGATGACTACTCTTTAGGCTGAGGTTTTCCCAGACCTAGTGGATTACTACTCTTTAGGCTGAGGTTTTCCCAGACCTAGTGGATGACTACTCTTTAGGCTGAGGTTTTCCCAGACCTAGTGGATGACTACTCTTTAGGCTGAGGTTTTCCCAGACCTAGTGGATGACTACTCTTTAGGCTGAGGTTTTCCCAGACCTAGTGGATGACTACTCTTTAGGCTGAGGTTTTCCCAGACCTAGTGGATGACTACTCTTTAGGCTGAGGTTTTCCCAGACCTAGTGGATGACTACTCTTTAGGCTGAGGTTTTCCCAGACCTAGTGGATGACTACTCTTTAGGCTGAGGTTTTCCCAGACCTAGTGGATGACTACTCTTTAGGCTGAGGTTTTCCCAGACCTAGTGGATGACTACTCTTTAGGCTGAGGTTTTCCCAGACCTAGTGGATGACTACTCTTTAGGCTGAGGTTTTCCCAGACCTAGTGGATGACTACTCTTGAGGTTTTCCCAGACCTAGTGGATGACTACTCTTTAGGCTGAGGTTTTCCCAGACCTAGTGGATGACTACTCTTTAGGCTGAGGTTTTCCCAGACCTAGTGGATGACTACTCTTTAGGCTGAGGTTTTCCCAGACCTAGTGGATGACTACTCTTTAGGCTGAGGTTTTCCCAGACCTAGTGGATGACTACTCTTTAGGCTGAGGTTTTCCCAGACCTAGTGGATGACTACTCTTTAGGCTGAGGTTTTCCCAGACCTAGTGGATGACTACTCTTGAGGTTTTCCCAGACCTAGTGGATGACTACTCTTTAGGCTGAGGTTTTCCCAGACCTAGTGGATGACTACTCTTTAGGCTGAGGTTTTCCCAGACCTAGTGGATGACTACTCTTTAGGCTGAGGTTTTCCCAGACCTAGTGGATGACTACTCTTGAGGTTTTCCCAGACCTAGTGGATGACTACTCTTTAGGCTGAGGTTTTCCCAGACCTAGTGGATGACTACTCTTTAGGCTGAGGTTTTCCCAGACCTAGTGGATGACTACTCTTTAGGCTGAGGTTTTCCCAGACCTAGTGGATTACTACTCTTTAGGCTGAGGTTTTCCCAGACCTAGTGGATTACTACTCTTTAGGCTGAGGTTTTCCCAGACCTAGTGGATGACTACTCTTTAGGCTGAGGTTTTCCCCGACCTAGTGGATGACTGCTCTTTAGGTTCAGATTTTCAGCTTCTTGGATATACAGTATGCACAGAGAGAACAGTGACAAGTTCACAACCGATCCCCAATTCTCTCCATGTTGTCCTTTTTTGCTCTAATTCTTTAACCTCTAACGAGCCTCAACCCCGGATCCGGGATCACCCCCCACCCCCCCCCCACACTGATTAGCATCGCTAGCATAGCGTCACAATTAAATAGTAGCATCTAAATATCATTAAATCACAAGTCCAAGACATCTAATGAAAGATACAGATCTTGTGAATAAAGCCACCATTTCAGATTTTTAAAATGTTTTACAGGGAAGACACTATGTAAATCTATTAGCTAAACACGTTAGCAAAAGACACCATTTTTCTTTGTCCACCATTTTTTCTCTCCACCAGTAGCTATCACCAATTCGGCTAAACTAAGATATTGATAGCCACTAACCAAGAAAAAACCTCCTCAGATGACAGTCTGATAACATATTTATGGTATAGGATAGGTTTTGTTAGAAAAATGTGCATATTTCAGGTAGAAATCACAGTTTACAATTGCACCCACAGTCACAACTGGACTAGAATTACTAGAGAGAGCAACGTGTATGACCAATTTACTCATCATAAAACATTTCATAAAAATAGACAAAGCATAGCAATGGAAAGACACAGATCTTGTGATTTCAGACAATATTTCAGATTTTCTAAGCGTTTTACAGCGAAAACACAATAAATCGATAAGTTAGCATACCACATATGCAAACAATACCAGAGCATCAATTCAAGCCAAAGAGAGCGTTAACGTAATCATCGCCAAAAGATATTAATTTTTTCACTAACCTTCTCAGAATTCTTCCGTTGACACTCCTGTAACATCATATTACAACATACATATATTGTTTGTTCGAAAATGTGCATATTTAGCCATAAAAAACCGTGGTTATACAATGAAGATGGTAGCAAAACCAGCATGGAAAAGTCGGTCGCCATCTTTCAGAGTGATCTAGTTTAATCAATAGCTAATCATATACTTGACTAAAAAATACAGGGTTGACAGGAATCGAAAGACAAATTAGTTCTTAATGCAATCGCTGATTTACATTTCTAAAATTATCCTTACTGTGCAATACAGGGTTCGCCAAGCGAAGGGATAGAAAACAAAATGGCGAAATATGCGTTTAAAATATTTCGACAGAACAACGATTTATCATATTAAATATTACTTACTATGAGGTGATTTTCCATCAGATTCTTGGGCAATGTATTCTTTCTTGGGTCTAATCTTCTTTTGGTCGAAAGATGTCCTTTGTCCGTCGAAATGCCCGCTAACGTTCGACCGGGACCCCGAAACGTGCCCGGTGCTTCACATAGAAATGCATCAAAATCGCACTAAACGGATATAAATTGCTATAAAACGGTTTAAATTAACTACCTTATGATGTTTCTAACTCCTATATCGAATTAAATTACAGACGGATACATTTCACGTTGATAACCGAGCCTTTGAAAATGGCATCCGGAGGTCCCTTCCTGCGTAAGGGCGAGCGTCGAAAGGGGGGCTACTCTCACTCCTTGGTCTTTTATAACCTCTGAGAGCTACGCAGAAAGCCCATTCCACTTCTCATTGGTTACTGACATCCAGGGGAAGGCGGGTGCAGTTCGTGTCGTTCCATAGGATACACAGAGACCTTAAAAACTGATCTGAAACCAGAGCTTCGCTCTCAGACCTTTCACTGTCTGTCATGGATTTCGCTGTAGAAAGAGTTCTGGGTCACCCACAGACATAATTCCAACGTTGTATGAAACTAGAAAGTGTTTTCTATCCAATAGAATTAATAATATGCATATTGTACGAGCAAGAATTGAGTACTAGGCAGTTTAATTTGGAGACGACAAAATGCTAATTCGGAACAGCACCCCCTGTAGTCGCAAGAAGTTAATGTGTGTGGATAAAGGGGAAGCAATGTGGTAGAAGCTCCACCACTACATTACTCATCCATACTTATCCAGACCCCTCTCAGATCTACAAACATTGAAGGGTTTGGGCCAGGGGGAAAGGGTAGTAAGCAAATTGGGACTGGCTGTGAAGGCTGCAGCTCTAGTGAAGTGAAGTTGAAAGTGCCTGTGCTTGCCACCTGTATGTACATTGAGCGGCTATTGGCTAATGGTCGCTGGCTGAACCTTCAGAATCTTTAGAACTTGGAGGGCATGTGGCTGTCATTCTAGAACCAATCAAACGTCTATCACATCCATTCTACCCCACAGCTGAGTCCAGCTGAGTCCCATAGGGCTCTGGTCAAAAGTAGTGCACTACACAGGGAATAGGATGCCATAGGGCTCTGGTCAAAAGTAGTGTACTACACAGGGAATAGGATGCCATAGGGCTCTGGTCAAAAGTAGTGTACTACACAGGGAATAGGATGCCATAGGGCTCTGGTCAAAAGTAGGTCCCTATTTAGACAACAGGGTGTCATTAGGGACGCACTCTCTGTATTGTCACATCTGTCTAGCCACCAGCGATGTCACAGGAAATTAGAAATGCTTCCCAGTATTGTTTTTCTTTTATTAGACTGTGAATCGTGCCGTGATGCTGTATAAAAAAACACAGGTTTTATTCTCTACCGAAAAAGCATAAGAAAAGCAACAACAAAAAAACATTTATCAAATTAAATCAAATTCTATTGGTTACATACACGTGTTTAGCAGATGTTATTGCGGGTGTAGCAAAATGCCTGTAAATGCTTTTAAATGCTTTATTTGAAATTATGGAAGTTTGTGATTATGGTTATGCATGATGAGCTTTTGCCTAAAGTATGGTAAGTATAATTGGTCTCGTCTCATTGGGAACAATAGCAAGGTAAGTTTATGATGAAACTTGCATGTGTTTTGATAAAGTTGATCACATAGTCCTCAGTCACACAATTGTTAATAATGGGATTTTCTCTGAATGTCTTTTTTTGTTGTTGTAACAAACATTCTATCACAGGTGCAGAATGCAGTGTCCAGTGGGCTACCTGGCATAGCCTGCACAGATGAGCAGTAACAACAGAATGCAGTGTCCAGTGGGCTACCTGGCATAGCCTGCACAGATAAGCAGCGACAATGGAATGCAGGAACCTTGAGCCAAAGTGGTTAAACAGCATCGACTTCACACACCATAAGGCCAGTGACCAATGTGCAGAAAAGAGTTCAGAATGTCCACCCCTGGTTCCCACTCCTGCATTCCACTCACAGGAGGAATTGAATAGGAGCCTGAGACACCTGAATCTGCCCGTGGGGAGTCTGCTCTATCAGTGTGTTAATGCTGAACTGACAACAATATCACAGCCAGTAGTATCCCAGGTAAAATTGGATTGAAAGGAATATTTATTTGTGGCTGTACCATTTTCAATGTATTTGAAGATAATGATCTCCCAGTAGCTGGAAGACTGTGGATACTCTGTGGACCACAGAGGCACTGTTGTCAGTGTTGAAGAGCCATGGCTATCAGCAAGCCCTGACGGAGTGCTGAATTCCAAGGAGCTGTTGGAGATCAGGTGTACTGTCATGGGGAAGGGCTGTGATTCTCTGGATGATGTCTTCAATGGGAAAGCCTGTGATGTGAAGGTGATGGAGGACACACCCCAACTGCAACCACATGGGCCACGTGGCTATAACATGCAGGTACAGATTGGTATGTTTTGCACAGGACTGAGAGAAAGCAAGATGCTCATCTGGACTACGTCCCAGCAAGTTGTCATCCCTGTTCCCTATGATGCACAGTCCTGTGCAGAGGTTGTCCTGAGGTTGAAGGTGTAATGATGTGGATGTGAAATGGCTAGCTAGTTAGCGGTGGTGCGCGCTAATAGCCTTTCAATCGATGACGTCACTTGCTCTGAGACCTTGAAGTGGTGGTTCCCCTTGCTCTGCAAGGGCCGCGGCTTTTGTGGAGCGATGGGTAACGATGCTTCGTGGGTGACTGTTATTGATGTGTGCAGAGGGTCCCTGGTTCGCGCCCGGGGCGAGGGGACGGACTAAAGTTAAACTGTTACAAAGGCATTCTACTCAACACACGTGCTGCCATTTATTGTTGAGGAGCATCAGGCAGGCAGATTGTCACTCGAGTGACAAATATATATATATGCAGCTCTGTAGAAGTATGTAGTCAGATGACTCACCTGTTTGCAGTTACTATTAAAACATTGTTTTTCAATTAAAAAGCCTGACTTAATGCATCAACAGTCTCCGTATTGTGGAAATTGTTTTTATGGCTTTGTTTTTTTATTAAGATTAATGAGTATGTAAAACAAATAATTAAGTTGAGTTGTTATTAGAATGAATTGAACATTTATTTAACGTAACTTTTTGACAACTTTAATTCATATTGGGAAATCGACCTTGTGAATGGCATTTAACTAGTCAGTTCATTCAGCATTTTCATGAGTGATATCACCATGCAGGTTACACAGATTCTAAGTATTTTGTCCATTTTAGATGAGAGGTTGATTGGCACTGTCTGTGAGATGATTCTAAACCGTTTGAGCCTTTGAATTACGCGTTCCACATGAACCCTCACGTGAGCTATCTGTCTTGTACATGTGGTGTCGCCCTCTGACAGCTCTGCGCCTCTTTTTTGTGAAGGCTGGAATTGTTCATTTGACCTTCCTCTCGTGTAGCAGATCACGGATTGTGAAGCCCCGGTCAGCCATGACCTCATCACCTGGACAGAGGTACTCCAGGAACCCAGAATCCAATATATATTTGTCGCTACATCTACCTCCATATGCTGAGGAGATGAACACCACAAGGTGCAATGGTCACCAGGTACTTGATAGTGTTCTGGACGTAGTAATGGCTGAACGACTCCCCCCTTGAATCCAGATTCTTGCACTTTTGTAAAGCAGTTTCTGAGCAGTCAATAATGCAGGTTGTTCCTGGGTAGTGGTCCTTAAAACATTGTGGCATTGTTGCACGAACGGTCTCCCTTAGCAACCATGGAATGTACCCTCCTCTGATTCTCTTCCATCGTGTCAATCCAATAACTAATCACTCGACTGATAATTATCCGTGAAACAGCAAACCTTTCTGCTAGGTACTGCTGTAGCAAGTTGAGCTTCAGCTTCATCAGTGTTATCGGATGTTAGTCTGTCAGTTGTAACTGAAAGCTGCCTTTGTAGAGGGGTAGAAGATGTTCCCTCCAGGGTAGAAAAGGCAGCAAGAGACAAGCCTGTATGCAGTCGACAGAGTGCTTCGTTCCTCAGCAGGGTTTTGTAGAGAGGTCCTGCTGGGCACTGTGTCCGCTGCCTCACAGGTAGTGGGCTTTACATGATCACCTGTGCTGTAGTTGTGATCATGTAGAGATGGGTCTTCGCATTGGGTTTGGGCATCCTTCTCTGAATGAATATCCATTCCTTCTATCTGTGTTGGCCAATCTCCAATTTCAATTTGGTGAAAAACACAACAGGCTCAAGTTATCTGTTAAGAAATCAGTATGGTTTGTTAAACAAGTCAAAGGACAATTAATAACAAAACACCATACTGCATGGACGCTCTTATAATATTGAATCAGTTTTTATTGAGTTGTAGAATAAATGAATTGTGCTATTAAGAGACTGTGTTTAGATAGAAGAGAGAGACACAACATGACAGCAGGCAAACTGCTCAAGCGTTTGGCTTACCTGTCACTGATGACTGCCTGACCAACGCCTTGATGCTTCACGAGTGGAGCATCGAAGCCAAGCCATTTTTCTGGGTAAGAATGCTTCACTGTAGGCTTCTTTTAGGTTCAACGCTTTGAGCCAGAGCCATAGAGACTGTGTCTTCAGGAGGTGGATGCAGGTCGTATGGGGCGCCACAGGTACATTCAGATCCATGTGGAGGTTGGAGTTCAAAACGTCGTTGTAAAAACGGCCTATTCATCCAATTATTGTGACAGCCTCGTGCTGAACATATAATGCTTGTCAGTGATCGCGGCGATTTAGTTGCAATTGTGTTTCTATTTCCGACAACATTCGCACGACGCTAGTGGCCAGCCTCCCTGTGACGTTCCAGAATAAGGCGAATATACTAGTAATGAACTGAAGGACATGGAAGTGGCGGTCCTCTACACTAGAGTGATCTCAGCACGGGGAAGTCAGTCTGCTGTAGCCTTCATGGAACTAGAGGCCCCCACACTATGTTGTTAGAGAATGTGATAGTCAGCCTGCCCAGTCCACTGGAGAAATCCCATTCCCCACTGCTCAATCAACCTAACCCATAGCTAGCTCTTCTCTCTGAGAGACACTGATAAGGGCCCAGATTTACAACTCCCTGGTGTTTCTGCTGGCTTCTCAGTCAGTGTGGTGGACCGTCTTGTCGTGGCCTGCCGTTTCCTGATGTCGTGGAAGACGAATGAAGATGAATGTTTTAGTGTATACTGTCTATTATTGCTGCTGCTGCTGCTGCTGCTGCTGCTGCTGCTGCTGGAGCTGGAGCTGTATGATTGGTTGAGGTCTGTTGAGCTTGCAGTAGGGCTCCGGTGTCTGTCAATCTGTCTCTCGCTGTCTGTCGGCCTGCCTGTCTGTCTGTCGGCCTGCCTGTCTGTCTGTCGGCCTGCCTGTCGGTCTGCCTGTCTGTCTGTCGGCCTGCCTGTCTGTCTGTCGACCTGCCTGTCTGTCGGCCTGCCTGTCTGTCTGTCGGTCTGCCTGTCTGTCTGTCGACCTGCCTGTCTGTCTGTCGACCTGCCTGTCTGTCGGCCTGCCTGTCTGTCTGTCGACCTGCCTGTCTGTCTGTCGACCTGCCTGTCTGTCTGTCGACCTGCCTGTCTGTCGGTCTGCCTGGTCTGTCTGTCTGTCTGTCGGTCTGCCTGTCTGTCTGTCTGTCGACCTGCCTGTCTGTCTGTCGGTCTGCCTGTCTGTCTTGACATAAGTAAAAAGTTATTTTAAAAATGTTTTCCATTTTCTCTTAAGAAATGTTAAGTGAATCCAGGTTCTGCTTTTCAATAGACCCCGACTGCTTGGGTTCCATTCACTGTTACAGTACAATAGACCTGTGTGACTGGAGCCCTGTTCTACTTACAATAGACATGTGAGACTGCAGCACTGAGCTGGAGAGATTTGAAGCCCTCTGTCTCCTCTGCACCCCAGAGATATAGAAACTCAGACAAACTGTTACAGCAGTGTCTTGGTCTATTATGCTAGGGAATTAGGAGAATATGAGGTATCGAGAGAAAGACATAGACTAAGAAGTTTTAAGTTCACACAGTACAGTAGCACTGATTTTTATTTCATGAAATAAATTAAAAATAACATTTGTTAGCAGTTGATTGTATTTTGAGAGAAGCGTTGCAGAAGGGGCAACTCCAGATTGTCCTTGTCACCATCACTATGATAGATCACTCTTCAGGTTTTAGCCAGTGGCTGTGTTTTTTGTTTCTTTGAGCTGTAAAATCATGCCTTCAATTGTGTTAGTTCAGTTGTCTATGTGAACTGTTGCACTATTCATAGGTCACAGGTAGATTCACTGTTTGGATTTGAGTTTAAAGCTGGAATCCTTGGTGGTCAATCTGCCACTTCCGTTTGAGATATTACAACAACAAAGACTCTACTGCAAAACAACAAACAGGTTTTTTTCCCCTTCTGACATCATTGCATGCGAGATTGAACAGAAAAATATCTTCTGCGACTTTATTTTACGTTGATGCGCGACGCTTCCCCAGCTCTCTGAGGCGGACAGTGGCGGTGTTTCCCCTACTGCGGATTCCATCTTTACGGGAGCATACGCCTGCTGTAGGACAGGATGTCTACAGTCAGTGAATCGGTCAGTCTACAGCCAGTCAGTCTACAGTAAGCGTTTCAGTCTAAAGTCAGGCAGTCAGTAAAACAGTCAGTCTACAGCCATTTAGTCAGTCTACAGCCAGCCAGTTAGTCAGTCTGCCTGACTATACGGATTGCCTGACTGTAGAATGTCTGTAGACTGATTGCCTGACTAGACGGATTGCCTGACTGTAATCAGTCTACAGTCAGGCAATCAGTCTAGTCAGGCAGACTGACTAACTGGCTGACTACAGTCAGTCAGTCAGAGAGACCCAGACTCCTCCCCCTGCTGCCTGGCTCTGTACTGATGTGTGTTTCTGTTTCAGCATGGGGCTGTGTCAGAATCCTTACACACACACACACACACACACGCCTGTGTGTATAACCTGTAATTATTAGCTGTCTGAAGCAGCTGTGGGAGCTGACCAGGGTTAGAGAGAGCACAGCATGGGAACTAGGGGAGGGTTCTATTCCAGAGAAATCAGATCCAACCAACCAGCAGCCTAATTACTCTCTGAGTTACGATGAACTATGGCTCCAGGGCTTTGTGTGTGTGTGTGTGTAAGCCTTGGGTCTCACCATACACCATAGCCCTAGTCCCAGCAGTATACAGTAAGTGGTACTTGTACATGGTGTTTAGTGCTGAGGCCCACCACTCAGTCCTCTCTGCTGACCAGCCTCACCCTGCCTACTGCCCACTGAGGCCTGATGGAGAGCCTGTGGACCTCAGAGTGGAGGACAGGAATGTGCACACACACACACACACACACTAACACATTAAATTACATTCCATGAGCACCAGAGGGCTAACTGAGATGTCGTATATGGCTAGCTGCTGGGCATGTTGCTTGCTTCAACGGAAAATAAGAGGCACAGCAAAGAGAGAGAGAGAGAGCTTGTTGCAGCCAGGTTGCTCAAGAGCCACTGCGAAATTAGACGTCCCGTCCAGGTAAGCAGGAGATTACGTCAACCGGCCTCTAGGGGCAACAGTGAGCGCAATTACCATCAAGTAGGCTTGAGTTTTGCTAGGACGCTGTGGAAGTGGATGGCGGATCGGGGTAAACTGCGGGGTAAGTTGTGGGCTCCGGCTTCGAGTGTTGTGTGGTCAATTCCAGTACTAAGCACTCGTTTTATTACATTTTTGTACCCTGTCCCAAACCTTAACTCTTAACCATTTGGAATTGATGCCTAAACTTAAAGGTGCAATATGCAGACATTGCTCCGCCATTTTCTGGTTGCTAACATTCTAATAGTTTGCCTAATTACAGTTTATGCAGTGGTGGAAAAAGTACCCAATTTTCATACTTGAGTAAAAGTAAAGATACCTTTTTAAAAGAAAATGACTCAAGTAAAAGTGAAAGTCACCCAGTAAAATACGACTTGAGTTAAAGTCTAAAAGTATTTGGTTTTAAATGTACTTAAAGTATCAAAAGTAAAAGTATAAATCATTTACAATTTCTTATATTAAGTAAACCAGACAACATGATTTTCTTGATTTAAAAGAAAATGTACGGCTGCCAGGGGCACAGTTCAACACTCAGACAAAATTCACAAACAAAGCATTTGTGTTTAGTGAGTCTGCCAGATCAGAGACAGTATGGATGACCAGGGATGTTCTCTTGATAAGTGCGTGAATTAGACAATTTTCCTGTCCTGCTAAAAATTCTAAATGTAACAAGTTGTCACGCCCTGGCCTTAGTATTCTTTGTTTCCTTTATTATTTTAGTTAGGTCAGGGTGTGACACGGGGAAGGTATGTGGTTTTGTATTGTCTAGGGTGGTTGTATGGTTTAAGGGGTTAAGTAGAGTAGATGGGTTTGTGTTTAGTGTAGGTGTCTAGCTGTGTCTATGGTTGCCTGAATGGTTCTCAATCAGAGACAGATGTCATTAATTGTCTCTGATTGGGAGCCATATTTAAGACAGCCATAGGCACTAGGTTAATGTGGGTAATTGTCTATGTTGTACGTTTGTAGCTTGTGTGTGCACTTACGTTTATAGCTTCACGATCGTTTGTTGTTTTTGTTTAGTTTTGTTATAGTGTTCGTTGCGTGTTTTTCCCTTCTCTCAATAAAAGAGAATGTATTTTGCACACGCTGCGCCTTGGTCCTCTCTCTCACCCATAGACGATCGTGACAGAATTACCCACCAGAATCGGACCAAGCGGCGTGTAAAGCAGCAACAGGAGCAATACACACAGGATTTATGGCAAAAGGAGCAGGATCTGGGTTACACTACGTGGGAGGAGATCGACAGGTGGGCGATCGACCCAGGGCGAGTGCCGGAGCCCGCCTGGGATTCTCTGGCGCAGTGCGAGGAGGGATACCGGCGAATGGAGGCAGCACGAAGACGCGGTAGGAAGCCTGTGAGTCAGCCCAAAACATTTCTTGGGGGGGGGGCTTAAAGGGAGTGTGGCGAAGTCAGGTAGGAGACCTGCACCTACTCCCTGTACTTACCGTGGAGGGCGAGAGTACGGGCAGACACCGTGTTACGCAGTAGAGCGCATGGTGTCTCCTGTACACGTGCATAGCCAGGTTCGGTACATTCCAGCTCCACGTATCGGCCGGGCTAGATTGAGCATTGAGCCAGGTGCCATGAAGCCGGCTCAACGCGTCTGGTCTCCAGTGCGTCTCCTCGGGCCGGCTTACATGGCACCAGCCTTACGCATGGTGTCCCCGGTTCGCCTACATAGCCCGGTGCGGGTTATTCCACCTCCCCGCACTGGTCGGGCGATGGGGAGCATACAACCAGGTAAGGTTGGGCAGGCTCAGTGCTCAAGGGAGCCAGTACGCCTGCACGGTCCGGTATTTCCGGCGCCACCTCCCCGCCCCAGCCCAGTACCACCAGTGCCTACACCACGCACCAGGCTTCCAGTGTGTCTCCAGAGCCCTGTTCCTCCTCCACGCACTCGCCCTATGGAGCATGTCTCCAGCCCGGTACCACCAGTTCCGGCACCACGCACCAAGCCTCCTGTGCTTCTCCAGAGTCCTGTGCGTCCTGTTGCTGCTCCCCGCACTAGCCCTGAGATGCGTGTCCCCAGCCCGGTACCACCAGTGCCGGCACTAGGCCAAATGTGCGTCTCCAGGGTCCAGTATGCCCTGTTCCTTCTCCCCGCACTAGCCTTCAGGTGCGTGTCCCCAGCCCGGTACCACCAGTTCCGGCACCACGCACCAGGCCTACAGTGCGCCTCAGCCGGCCAGAGTCTGCCGTCTGCCCAGCGGCGCCTGAACTGCCCGTCTGCCCAGCCCCATCTGAGCCATCCATCTGCCCAGCCCCATCTGAGCCATCCGTCTGCCCAGCCCCATCTGAGCCATCCGTCTGCCCAGCGCCATCTGAGCCATCCGTCTGCCCAGCGCCATCTGAGCCATCCGTCTGCCCAGCGCCATCTGAGCCATCCGTCTGCCCAGCGCCATCTGAGCCATCCGTCTGCCCAGCGCCATCTGAGCCATCCGTCTGCCCAGCGCCATCTGAGCCATCCGTCTGCCCAGCGCCATCTGAGCCGTCCGTCTGTCCCGAGCCGTCAGAGCCGTTCGTCAGTCAGGAGCCGTCAGAGCCGTTCGTCAGTCAGGAGCCGCCAGAGCCGCCAACCAGCCAGGATCCGCCAGAGCCGCCAACCAGCCAGGAGCAGCCAGATCCGCCAGCCAGCCAGGAGCAGCCAGATCCGCCAGCCAGCCAGGAGCAGCCAGATCCGCCAGCCAGCCAGGAGCAGCCAGATCCGCCAGCCAGCCAGGAGCAGCCAGATCCGCCAGCCAGCCAGGAGCAGCCAGATCCGTCAGCCAGCCATGAGCAGCCAGATCCGTCAGCCAGCCATGAGCAGCCAGATCCGTCAGCCAGCCATGAGCAGCCAGATCCGTCAGCCAGCCATGAGCAGCCAGATCCGTCAGCCAGCCATGAGCAGCCAGATCCGTCAGCCAGCCATGAGCAGCCAGATCCGTCAGCCAGCCATGAGCAGCCAGATCCGTCAGCCAGCCATGAGCAGCCAGATCCGTCAGCCAGCCATGAGCAGCCAGATCCGTCAGCCAGCCATGAGCAGCCAGATCTGTCAGCCAGCCATGAGCAGCCAGATCCGTCAGCCAGCCATGAGCAGCCAGATCCGTCAGCCAGCCATGAGCAGCCAGATCCGTCAGCCAGCCATGAGCTGCAGTCCCTCAGTCCGGAGCTGCCGTCCCTCAGTCCGGAGCTGCCGTCCCTCAGTCCGGAGCTGCCGTCCCTCAGTCCGGAGCTGCCGTCCCTCAGTCCGGAGCTGCCTTCCAGTCATGAGCTGCCCTCCAGGCAGGAGCTGCCCCTCAGTCCGGAGCTACCCCTCAGTCCGGAGCTACCCCTCAGTCCGGAGCTACCCCTCAGTCCGGTGGCGCCCTCTGGGATGGTCTTCAGCCTGGGACTTGCTACAAGGGTCGCCGCTCCAGAGGCGCCACCAAAGCGGGTATTGACAATGGTGGAGTGGGGGCCTCGTCCCGCGCCCGAGCCGCCGCCATGATGGGGGCCACCCCGGACCCTCCCCTTCTGTTTCAGGTTCTGCGGCCGGAGTCCGCACCTTTGGGGGGGGGGGGGGGGTACTGTCACGCCCTGGCCTTAGTATTCTTTGTTTCCTTTATTATTTTAGTTAGGTCAGGGTGTGACATGGGGAAGGTATGTGGTTTTGTATTGTCTAGGGTGGTTGTATGGTTTAAGGGGTTAAGTAGAGTAGATGGGTTTGTGTTTAGTGTAGGTGTCTAGCTGTGTCTATGGTTGCCTGAATGGTTCTCAATCAGAGACAGATGTCATTAATTGTCTCTGATTGGGAGCCATATTTAAGACAGCCATAGGCACTAGGTTAATGTGGGTAATTGTCTATGTTGTACGTTTGTAGCTTGTGTGTGCACTTACGTTTATAGCTTCACGATCGTTTGTTGTTTTTGTTTAGTTTTGTTATAGTGTTCGTTGCGTGTTTTTCCCTTCTCTCAATAAAAGAGAATGTATTTTGCACACGCTGCGCCTTGGTCCTCTCTCTCACCCATAGACGATCGTGACACAAGTACTTTTGGGTGTCAGGGAAAATGTAAGGGATAAAAAGTACATTATTTGATTCAGGAATGTAGTGGAGTAAAAGTAGTCAAAAATATAAATAGTAAAGTACAGATACCCCATAAAATGACTTAAGTACTACTCAAAAGTAGTTTTACTTAAGTACTTAACACTACTGAGTTTGTGACAAAGCAAGCAATGTATAGTGTAGAGAATCATTGTACCATCTAAACCGCTGTGAAATATATTTTAAATAGCCAAAAATGTACAAAACCGAACGTAAAAGACTCAAAACGAGACTTAAGAACGGATAGCATAGAAATAGAGCAAATAGAACACATCTACCACTTCTTAGACCTTTTTTCAATGAGAATGAAATATCTTTAACTCACATTTCTATGTGAATTTGGCAAGGTCACGCCAAAAAGTTACATATTGCAGCTTAAACCATGGAGTTGTATTTGTTTTAACCCAATTCTAAACCTTAACCCTTAACCCTTCACCCTTAACCCTTAACCCTTAACCATTCAAAATGAATGCCTTAACCCTTAACCATTCAAAATGAATGCCTTAACCCTTAACCCTTAACCATTCAAAACGAATGCCTTAACCCTTAACCCTTAACCCTTAACCCTTCACCCTTAACCCTTAACCATTCAAAACGAATGCCTTAACCCTTAACCCTTAACCATTCAAAACGAATGCCTTAACCCTTAACCCTTAACCCTTAACCATTCAAAACGAATGCCTTAACCCTTAACCCTTAACCCTTAACCATTCAAAATGAATGCCTTAACCCTTAACCCTTAACCCTTAACCATTCAAAACGAATGCCTTAACCCTTAACCATTCAAAATGAATGCCCTAACCCTTAACCCTTAACCATTCAAAACGAATGCCTTAACCCTTAACCCTTAACCCTTAACCCTTAACCCTTAACCCTTCACCCTTCACCCTTAACCATTCAAAACGAATGCCTTAACCCTTAACCCTTAACCATTCAAAATGAATGCCTTAATTTAACCATTCAAAATTAATGCCTTAATTTAACCATTCAAAATTAATGCCTTAATTTAACCATTCAAAATGAATGCCTTAATTTAACCATTCAAAATTAATGCCTTAATTTAACCATTCAAAATTAATGCCTTAATTTAACCATTCAAAACGAATGCTTAATTTTATTTGTTGATTGTACAGTGGGTTGTGGACTGCAGTACTAGTTTAACTCCTCCTTGTTCATTATCAGCACACCTGAAATCTTTAAAATACTGTGAGTGTTTGCTCTAGCCTGCCTGCAGTGCCAGGTGGGTGGAGTTTACCGTTTTGGGGCTATTCTATTGGTCCATTAAGCCAGGCAAGCTCAATCAAGCACAGATACTTTTAAAAAATGATTTCAAACAGTATTTGAACCCAGGTCTGATTATCAGATTGTTAAATGTAATACAAGGCTAGTATAGAAGCTGTCTCATTATTGACAGACATGAATAGACATCGTTCCTGGAGGTTATATTGTAGGGTAATCTGATGGCTTCCTATACGACCACTCATACCAAGTCGTTTCACTGTCATAAAAAATATAATTGCAATTTTATTAGTCGGACAAATGAGCCACAACATAGCTGTGTATATGCCCGAAATGGCACCCTATTTGGTGCACTCCTTTTGATCAGGTCCCATAGGTCAAAAGGGGTGCACTATATAGGGAATATGATCCATTTGAGACGGACGCAGAGACGTGATGAAAATACATTATAGCCTCATAGTCTATAAGAGTTCTGCCAACGCAAGCGTTTGAGGAGCTGTTCAGAGGAGAGACGTGCTGAAAGCGCACTGTCGCTGGTCAATAGAAACTCGTTCTTTGGGGATGTTGTCAGCGGATGTAGGCTAATCAATTTACCATCGATTAAGAATATGTATTTAGTATAAAATATGCACAGCACGTTCAATAGAACATGCAATCAATAAATTGCGTCAGTTTCCATGTACATGTTTAGCAATAGTTTGATTTTAATAGACATGTGGAAAATAGGACGTCACAGCAATATATTTAGAGAGAAACATAGGTTATGATATATATTTGTTATCTTACGTTTTTAAAATGCTAATTATTTCACACAAACCTATTTAGTCAAAGAAAGCACCTGGGTAGTCTAATTGGCAGTATTTTAACTCAAAGTAGGCTATAAAAAGTGACGTATATACAGTAAAATTACTAATTTAACTTTTAACATATACGCTAATTGGATGAGGATATATCCATTCATTTACGTCCGGTGGTTAGCTGTTGCTATTAATAGCCCAGGAAAATCATTTGGAGCGAGATAATGATCCATGTCCGTTAATCAATGGAGTGGATCCGCACTGAGTGACAGTCAGTCAGTCAACTACAGTCAGTCTGTCAGTCAGTCGCAGGCAGTCTGTATGTGAAAGAATGCAGAGCGCGGGCGGGGCTATTTTTCGGAGCATCTACATTCCAAACGCTCCATTGCCAGTAGAGATCATTCTTTGCTTGAAGACAAAGAGAGAAGCCCACACTGGTGACTTGGTTGGGACTCCGGATCCACCGCCCTAAATCAATTACAATTTAATTTGGTTAGGCTACTCCATGTTTCCACTATACTCAAACTGGACAGTGTTCCTTCTCTACCCAATGGAGAGCACTTACCGGATTTGACTGAAGTCTTCATCTCTTCTCCTCTACTCATCCACTGACGGTTGATCCCTCAGTGGAACGCTCGCTGAGCACCTGCGCTTGGGAGAAGGGCGTGGAGATACATTCGGAAGGTACTCGTACGGGGCCAGGCTGAGTGAATCGGGGAGTTGGCCCGGTTCTTCCGCGCGCATGGAGGGAGACGTTATGGACAAGCTAGATAGCATGGCTGCGGTGTGTGACTTCGATCCCATTGCGGGAAGCGTCCCGGCCACCAAAGTGGAGATCACCGTGTCATGCAGGTAAGCTTGCAGAAACCGCTGGCTCTGTATCTCTCACAGATAGGTCCGTTGCGCTTCGGGGAACAGCGGGCAATACGATTCGCCTCGTTGCACAGTTAATAGACCTTAGCCTAATGATGGAATTGATATTGGTATCGGTGATATTATTGGTCTCTGTAGATGTCGTATCTGACGCGCAGGGAGAGGGTTAGACGGTAACTAGCCCTAGGCTATGGAAACCCCATTTTCTGAACATGGGGTAATGTGGACATTTTATGTCTAACTTTTAATCAAGTTTTTATTTTTTATTCTGAGATTTTCCTGAGATTTTTTATTTTTTTTAAGGGTGGGGATGCGTGCGAGACTGTTAGACACAAACCGTTTCCCCAAGTGCTTGCTGCGCCACTTTTCCAGCCAGTGAATAAAACAGCCGCGTGCCACAGTTGATATCGACGGTCGGAGAGTTTGTGGGGTGAAAAGTTCGCCCGAGGCGCGTCGCTGTTGTGTTGCCTGCTGCGAAATCTCTATAGAATAAGCATCACAGCACAGTTGAAAAATATATGGCAAATATAAATCCAATATGGATGGTGTTAAAGAGACAGATGAGAAGTGTTGAATGGAGCTGAAGGGTGGGACTAATAAAAACAAGATAACCAATGTAAAACATACGGGGTCTGTAAAATGTATATAGGTTCAGAACTTTTGTGAAACAGCACAGTTCAAAATGTATGGCAAATAGAAATCAAACTGGATGGACATCAGAAATAGATGGAAGAGGTTGAGGGTAGAGGAAGGACAGGACTAAAAACAAACACAAGATAACCATTGTAAAATATACTGTCTGTAAAATGTATGTATTATGTATCAGCTGGAAGTAGAAGCCTAAGTGTTGCTGTTTATTGGTTTACTCCAATTAGGGGAGGGGTGGTAGGGGTAGGGGAATATGATCAAGGAAAATATATTTTAAAAAGAGATGTGTATATATATGTATGTGTATTAGTATGTATGTGTCTGTATATAAATATATATATTTTCCCCCCAAAAAGATATGGGGGATTGGATTGTATGTGTGTGTGTGTGTGTATATATATGTATGTATGTACCTGGCTACCTGGGGCGGCAAGTATTCTAGTGGTTAGAGTGTTGGGCCAGTAACCAAAAGGTTGGTGGATCGAATACTGAGCTGCCAAGGTCAAAATCTGTCGTTCTGCCCCTGAACAAGGCAGCTAACCCAGTGCTCCTAGTCCGTCATTGTAAATACGAATTTGGTCTTAACTGACTTGCCTAGTTAAATAAAATAAAATGAAATATATATGTGTGTATATATATATATATATATATATATATATATTCATACATACATATATATACAGTATATTTATGAAATGATGCAGACAATTACATTGATGGAAGCTACAATGTATCTGCAATATTAAATCTGATCTAAAAGAAAAGCATAGCCTATGTAGCGGAGTTTTTCCCACAATTACTAGCCTAATCATTTTGCCACGACGACTGCGTCCAACTGCCCGCACTACAGTGGCGTGGATTGGGGTGGGGTTCTAGAAGGACAATGCTCCCACACACTGTTATTCATCCAGCTGCATCGTAAAGCATATACAGTTTTAACTTAAATCAGAAAGTATTCACACCCTTTGACTTTTTCCACATGTTGTTGTGTTACAGTCTGGATTTTAAATTGATTACATTCAGATTTTGTGACCCTGGCCTACACACAATACCCCATAATGTCAAAGTGGAATTATGTTTTTAGAAACTTTTACAAATTTAATAATAAATGAAAAGCTGAAATGCCTTGAGTCAGTAAGTATTTAACTCCTTTGTTATGTCAAACCTAAATAAGTTTAGGAGTAAACATGTGCTTAACAAGTAACATAATAAGTTGCATGAACTCACTCTGTGTGCAATAATAGTGTGTAACAAAATCCATGTGTACGTGTGTGTATAGTGCGTATGTTATCGTGTGTCTGTCTGTATGTATGTGTCTGTGCCTGTGTGTGTCTCTTCATAGTCCCCGCTGTTCCATAAGGTGTTTTTTAAATGTGTTTAAAAAAAAAATCTGTTTCTACTGCTTGCATCAGGTGCTTGATGTGGAATAGAGTTCCATGTAGTCATGGCTCTATGTAGTACTGTGTGCCTCCCATAGTCTGTTCTGGACTTGGGGACTGTGAAGAGACCGCTGGTGGCATATCTTGTGGTGTATGCATGGGTGTCCAAGCTGTGTGCTAATAGTTTAAACAGACAGCTCGGTGCATTCAACATGTCAATACTTCTCCCAAATACAAGTAGGGCCGAAGTCAATCTCTCCTCTATTTTGAGCCATGAGAGATTGACGTGCATATTATTAATGTTAGCTCTCCATGTACATTTAAGGGCCAGCCGTATTGCCCTGTTCTGAGTCCAATTGTAATTTTCCTAAGCCCCTCTTTGTGGCAACTGACCACACGACTGGACACTAGTCCAGGTGCGACAAAACTAGGGCCTGTAGGACCTGCCTTGTTGATAGCGTTGTTGAGAGTTTAATGACTGTGATATGAGAAAACTACAACATTGTAGTTACTCCATAATACAAACCTAAATGACAAAGTGAAAAGAAGGAAGCCTGTACAGAATAAAAATATTCCAAAACAAGTATCCTGTCTGCAATAAGGAACTAAAGTAAAACTGCAAAAAATATGGCAAAGATATTAACTTTACGTCCTGAATACAAGTGTTATGTTTGGGGCAAATCCAACACAACACATCACTGAGTACCACTCTTCATATTTTCAAGCATGGTGGTGGCTGCATCATGTTATGGGAATGCTTGTCATCGGCAAGGACTAGGGAGTTTTTTAGGATAAAAATAAATGGAATAGAGCTAAGCACAGGCAAAATCCTAGAGGAAAACCTGGTTCAGTCTGCTTTCCAACAGACACTGGGAGACAAATTCACCTTTCAGCAGGACAATAACCTAAAACACAAGACGAAATGTACACAGGAGTTGCATACCAAGATGACATTGAAGGTTCCTGAGTGGCCTAGTTACAGTTTTAACTTAAACCAGCTTGAAAATCTATGGCAAGACTTGAAAATGTCTGTCTAGCAATGATCAACAACCAATTTGACAGTTTTTTGAAGAATTTGTAAAACAATAATGTGCAAATATTGTACAATCAGTAGTACAATCCAGGTGTGTACAGCTCTTAGAGAATTACCCAGAAAGACTCACAGCTGTAATCGCTGCCAAAGGTGATTCTAACATGTATTGACAACTTATGTAAATGTGATATTTCTGTATTTCATTTGCAATAAATTAGCTAAATTCTTTGAAATTCAATTTAATCTGTTCACGCTGTAACACAAACAAAATGTGGAATAAATCAAAGGGTATAAATACTTTCTGAAGGCACTGTAGAGGCTACGGGAAGGCTACGGCAGGCTACGGGAGGCTACGGCAGGTTACGGCAGGCTACGGCAGGCTACGGGAAGGCTACGACAGGCTACGGCAGGCTACAGCAGGCTACGGGAAGGCTACGGCAGGCTATGGGAAGGCTACGGCAGGCTACGGCAGGCTACGGGAAGGCTAGGCAGGCTACGGCAGGTTACGGCAGGCTACGGCAAGGCTACGGCAGGCTACGGGAAGGCTACGGCAGGCTACGGCAGGCTACGGGAAGGCTAGGCAGGCTACGGCAGGTTACGGCAGGCTACGGCAAGGCTACGGCAGGCTACGGGAAGGCTACGACAGGCTACGGCAGGCTACAGCAGGCTACGGGAAGGCTACGGCAGGCTACGGGAAGGCTACGGCAGGCTACGGCAGGCTACGGGAAGGCTAGGCAGGCTACGGCAGGTTACGGCAGGCTACGGCAAGGCTACGGCAGGCTACGGGAAGGCTACGGCAGGCTACGGCAGGCTACGGGAAGGCTAGGCAGGCTACGGCAGGTTACGGCAGGCTACGGCAAGGCTACGGCAACCTCAATCGGCTGTTCCTGTATTAAATTCAGTTGCCAATTTCCATTAGAGGTCTGGGAAGTGGAAATAAACAGATAATCAAATAACGATAGCCTGTTATCAAGTCCATCTGGAGATATATATCATACTGCTGTCTGTCTGTCTGACTGGTGAACTGTGTTACTGGTCTAGTTTCCCTCCCTCCCTCTCCCTCTCTTTATAACAGAGGCTATACCAGATGCATGTTGGTTAGGCTATCCCTCATTGTAACTTAAAGGGCACATGCTGAATTTTTCTCAATACCGGCAATTGATGAGTGTGTCACAGAACTATCAGAAATCAATATGATGTCACCGGCCCTGGAGGAGGAGAGAGATTGATCAGGGGCTTTGCTTTGATGCTGCTTGTGGTCTCCCTGGAGCTGCTTACACACACACACACACACACACACACACACACACACACACACCCTCCTATAAATAAAAAGGCTCGCCACTGGCTATTCAATTAACTGGAGGGGAAATTGATATGGTACTATAGATGCATTACAGTTTAACTTAATGTGCAATAGTCAGCTTAACCTTGTGTATTTATTTAAAATTCAAATTAAGTCTAACTTATCCATCCAATCACCAACCTGTCTCTGTTTCCTTTATTAATGACTCCCTTTGACTGTGACCTTTTGACTGACGTATAGAATCTGAAGCCAGATGTAACAGACAGTAACACTGTTCTTCTATGCTTAGTTTTAATGTGTAGTTGGCCAATAAACCGATACGTGGACAAATGTCACCCTATTCTATATATAGTCCACTACATTTGAGCACTTGGACCCTGGTCAGTAGTGTGTGGGTGAGAAAGGAGAGAAAATACGTGGGTGTAAAGGCTTCAGATTGCAGCACACATGGAATTGAATTGGCGCTCAGCTCTGCTTTCACCCCTACAGCCATTCCAGGATTCGTATCAAATCCCACCTGCCTGCCGCCGCTGTTAAGACAGTAAAGCTCCGACAAACAGACAGACAGACAGACAGACAGACAGACAGACAGACAGACAGACAGACAGACAGACAGACAGACAGACAGGACAGACAGACCATGGCTTCCTGTTTAAAAGGACCTGGGACTCTGAGCACTCCAACCCTGATAGGAGATGGTCTGTATGTGTCGCTGCCTGCCTGTCTCCCTTAGAGAGATACAGTGCTGCATGAATACAGGGCAGACAGAGAGGTTTGAATCCAAGATCAGGGATTTCTATTGGAGCTATTTCAGAAGTAGTGTAACCTAGTTACTTTCTTGGCCCCTAAGTCCCTCACAAACTTCTACAGATGCACCGTTGAGAGCATTCTGTCAGGCTGTATCACGGCTTGGTACGGCAACTGCACCACCGCCTGCAACCGCAGGGCTCTCCAAATGGTGTTGTCGGGCAGCCAAACACATCACTGGGGGCTGCCTGCCCTCCTGGACATCTACAGTACCCAGTGTCACAGGAAGGCTAAGAAAATCATCAAGGACCTATTCTGGACTCTGACGTTGCTCGTTCTGACATTGCTCTTTCTGATATTTTTGTATGTCTTTCTTTACATTTTTTTGGATTATTTTGCATATTGTTTTGCATTGCTAGGTATTACTGCACTGGTGGAGCTAAAAACACAAGCATTTTGCTGCACCTGCGATAACATCTGCAAATCTGTCTACGTGACCAATAGACTTTGATTTGCTTTGATTTGCTTACCGCCCCAATAGGTCCACAGACGACGCAATCGCAATCACACTGCACACTGCCCTAACCCATCTGGACAAGAGGAATACCTATGTAAGAATGCTGTTCATCGACTACAGCTCAGCATTTAACACCATAGTACCCTCCAAACTCGTCATTAAGCTCGAGACCCTGGGTCTCGACCCCGCCCTGTGCAACTGGGTCCTTTCTGACGGGACTGATGGGACTTTCTGACGGGCCGCCCCCAGGTGGTGAGGGTAGGTAACAACATCTCCACCCCGCTGATCCTCAACACTGGGGCCCCACAAGGGTGCGTTCTCAGCCCTCTCCTGTACTCCCCGTTCACCCATGACTGCGTGGCCATGCACGCCTCCAACTCAATCATCAAGTTTGCAGACGCAGCAGCGCCTCTTCAACCTCAGGAGGCTGAAGAAATTCGCCTTGTCACCAAAAACACTCAAACTTTTACAGATGCACAATCGAGAGCATCCTGTCGGGCTGTATCACCGCCTGGTACGTCAACTGCTCCGCCCATAACCGTAAGGCCCTCCAGAGGGTAGTGAGGTCTGCACAACGCATCACCGGGGGCAAACTACCTGCCCTCCAGGACACCTACACCACCCGATGTCACAGGAAGGCCAAAAAGATCATCAAGGACATCAACCACCTGAGCCACTGCCTGTTCACCCTGCTATCATCCAGAAGGCGAGGTCAGTACAGGTGCATCAAAGCGGGGACCGAGAGACTGAAAAACAGCTTCTATCTCAAGGCCATCAGACTGTTAAACAGCCACCACTAACATTGAGTGGCTGCAGCCAACATACTGACTCATCTCTACCCACTTTAATAATGGAAAAATGTATGTAATAAATGTATCGCTAGCCACTTTAAACAATGCCACATTATATCATGTTTACATACCCTGCATTACTCATCTCATACGTATATACTGTACTCTATACCATCTACTGCATCTTACCTATGCTGTTCGACCATCACTCTTTCATATATTTTTATGTACATATTCTTATTCATTCCTTTACACTTGTGTGCATAAGGTAGTTGTTGTGAAATTGTTAGGTTAGATTACTTGTTAGATATTACTGCATGGTTGGAACTAGAAGCACAAGCATTTCGCTACACTCGCATTAACATCTGCTAACCATGTGTATGTGACAAATACAATTTGATTTGATTTCTGTTTCTATTGGAGCGGTCTATATTCAGTCTCTTTGGCGTGGAGGGTTAGACAGACAGGAAATTGAATAGTCGAGGTCCAGCTGTGCTCAGGCCAGGGATGTGCTCTGTGTGGTTTTTGGATCAGTTGGTTTGGTCGGTAAGTAGGTTGTTTGTGTATTGAGTTGTTAGTTGAGTATCTTGTCAGTTGAGCATCTTGTTGGTTGAGAATCTTGCGGGTTGAGCATCTTGATGGTTGAGTATCTTGTCAGTTAAGATTCTTGTTAGTTGATCATCTTGATGGTTGAGCATCTTGTCAGTTGAGAATCTTGATGTTGATCATCTTGCTGGTTGAGCATCTTGCTGGTTGAGAATCTTGGCTGTGTGATTCATGGGTTGGTTTCCTGTACATACACTAAATGGTTTGTTTGGTCACATCAGGCATAATAATAAGAACCAGAGAATGAGTAACTGTGACTCCAGCTGTATTTCTCCATGTTGATTCCTCTCTGTGTGTCTCCACCAGTATAGCTGAGATCCTGTGTAACGGTGTAAAATGACCTAACGTTAACGAGGACTATAGCTAAGTGGCTCCAGATAACCAGTGTGTGACTAGTTTTAGTCGTATGTACATGATACACATGGTACAGTATACACTGCCCAACGAAATGCTTACTTGCAGCTTCCTTCTCAGCAATGCAATAAACACTGTGTTTCTGTTGTGTAGCTTCCGGGTGCTGGAGAGACGGAGCAAAAACACTACTGACAAAATGTCACCAACCCCCTGAAGGGTAAAAACTAGTGTTGTTTTTTCTTATTTCACAATTTTTCCCCCTTCATTTCCTTTTCTTACTCCCTGCAAAGATCAAACCCCATGACACACAAGTCATTATTTGTACCTATGGAGGTGGTAGGTCTATCCTATCTACCGCTGGGCAAAAACTGGTTGAAGAAACATTGTTTCCACGTCATTTCAACCCCAAACATCTACGTGCTGACGTTGAATCAACGTGGAAAACTGATTGGATTTGCAACAAGTCATCAACGTTAAGGGCATGTCGTCTTTTTCCTCACCCGACTTTGAACCTAAATCTAACGACATGGTGACATGGTTTGTTGATTTCACATTTGAATTCACGTTAGTTGACAACTCAACCAAATGTAAATCAAAACTCGAAGTTGAACTGACGTCTGTGCCCCCCAGACCAGCTCCTAAAGTAAAGTCACAACAGGGAAATTCACATAAGTCACTCAGAATTCAGGCCAGTCAATACCTCACCAGATCTCTGTTCTGGAACACTTACCATTCCACAGAGGAAGAAGAGATTTGGAGAGAAGATTCTCTAGAAGGTTGCTGACAGTCATCTCTCTCTCTCTCTCTCTCTCTCTCTCTCTCTCTCTCTGTCTCTCTGTCTCTGTCTGTGTGTGTGTTCTGTGTCGCTCTCTAGAACAGGCAGGTTTGGTATAACGTATGCAAACACACACCCACACACTGACTGTTTCTATTATGGTTGAGGACACACTAGAGAGCATCAGTGAATCTCTATCTCCGGCGTTTCTTTACTACTCCACATATAGAGACTCACCCCCATGCCCTCTGCTGGCCCCCCCATGCCCTCTGCTGGCCCCCCCATGCCCTCTGCTGGCCCCCCATTCCCTCTGCTGGCCCCTCCCATGCCCTCTGCTGGACCCCCCCTCACCCTCTGCTGGCTCCACCACCCCATGCCCTCTGCTACCCCCCCATGCTCTCTGCTGGCCCACCCATGACCTCTGCTGGCCCCCCCATGCTCTCTGCTGGCCCCCCGCATGCCCTCTGCTGGCCCCCCATTCCCTCTGCTGGCCCCCCCCCCCATGCCCTCTGCTGGACCCCCCCCCTCACCCTCCCCCATGGCCTCTGCTGCCCCCCCCCCCCCATGCCCTCTGCTGGCCCCTCCTATGCCCTCTGCTGGACCCCCCTCACCCTCCCCCATGGCCTCTGCTGCCCCCCCCTATGCCCTCTGCTGGCCCCTCCCATGCCCTCTGCTGCCCCCCCATGCCCTCTGCTGGCCCCCCATTCCCTCTGCTGGCCCCCCCCATGCCCTCTGCTGGACCCCCCCTCCCCCTCCCCCATGACCTCTGCTGGCTCCACCACCCCATGCCCTTTGCTGCCCCCCCATGCCCTCTGCTGGCCCCCCCATGCACTCTGCTGCCCCCCCATGCCCTCTGCTGGCCCCACTGATTTGGTGTGTTAGATTGATATAGATTGGTTAGAGTAGAATTATGCCAATCAATGGCTGTGAGTGTGTGTGTGTGTGTGTGTGTGTGTGTGTGTGTGTGTGTGTGTGTGTGTACACCGAGGCACAGTGAGGTCACTGGGGTCTGATGGAATTCATTACCTGCTGAGAAACACACAGAGAAAATCACAGAGGTTATATCACAACAGAGAGATTTGTGACACATAGTAGTGAAGTGTGTGTCTGTGTGTGTAGATCCCCTGGGCCCAGTGTTTGAGACCATAGATTGCTGTCCTCCAGGGACCTGTTTTATGTTTCTCCTGCTTTTCAGAATAACTGCTGCTTCTCAGTCTAACTGCCCCTAGGGAATCAATGTAGGGGAGGATAGGGACGGAGGGGGAGGAGGGAAGGTGAGGGGGGGGGGGGGGGGGGTGGATGAGGGGGGGATAGAGGGGGGGGGGCTGAGAAGGAGAAAAGGGAGGGAACGATGGAGGATTGGAGGCGGAGAATGGATGGATGGAGGGAGAAGTGGTGGCCGGAGGAGGAAGGAGGGATGGAGGGAGGGAGGAGGGGTGGCCGGAGGAGGGATGGGGGAGGGAGTGGTGGCCGGGGGAGGAGGGATGGAGGAAGGAGTGGTGGCCGGGTGAGGAAGGAGGGAGGGATGGAGGGAGGAGTGGTGGCCGGAGGAGGGATGGGGGAGGGAGGATTGGTGGCGGGGGGAGGAGGGAGGGAGGAGTGGTGGCCGGAGAAGGAAGGAGGGATGGAGGGAGGAGTGGTTGCCGGAGAAGGAAGGAGGGATGGAGGGAGGAGTGGTGGCCGGCGGAGGAAGGAGGGAGGGAGGAGTGGTGGCCGGAGGAGGAAGGAGGGATGGAGGGAGGAGTGGTGACCGGTGAAGGAAGGAGGGAGGGAGGGATGGAGGGAGGAGTGGTGGCCGGAGAAGGAAGGAGGGAGGGAGGAGTGGTGGCCGGAGGAGGAAGGAGGGATGGAGGGAGGGAGGAGGGGTGGCCGGAGGAGGGATGGGGAGGGAGGATTGGTGGCCGGGTGAGGAGGGAGGGAGGGATGGAGGGAGGAGTGGTGGCCGGAGAAGGAAGGAAGGAGGGATGGAGGGAGGACTGGTGGCCGGGTGAGGAAGGAGGGATGGAGGGAGGAGTGGTGGCCGGGTGAGGAAGGAGGGATGGAGGGATGGAGGGAGGAGTGGTGGCCGGAGAAGGAAGGAGGGATGGAGGGAGGAGTGGTGGCCGGGTGAGGAAGGAGGGATGGAGGGAGGAGTGGTGGCCGGGTGAGGAGGGGTGGAGGGAGGAGTGGTGGCCGGAGGAGGAAGGAGGGATGGAGGGAGGAGTGGTGGCCGGAGAAGGAAGGAGGGATGGAGGGAGGAGTGGTGGCCGGGTGAGGAGGGATGGAGGGAGGAGTGGTGGCCGGGTGAGGAGGGATGGAGGGAGGAGTGGTGGCCGGAGGAGGAAGGAGGGATGGAGGGAGGAGTGGTGGCCGGAGAAGGAAGGAGGGATGGAGGGAGGAGTGGTGGCCGGAGAAGGAAGGAGGGATGGAGGGAGGAGTGGTGGCCGGGTGAGGAGGGATGGAGGGAGGAGTGGTGGCCGGGTGAGGAGGGATGGAGGGAGGAGTGGTGGCCGGAGGAGGAAGGAGGGATGGAGGGAGGAGTGGTGGCCGGAGAAGGAAGGAGGGATGGAGGGAGGAGTGGTGGCCGGAGAAGGAAGGAGGGATGGTTTCGGAAGAGGTGGGTGGAGGATTAATGAAAGTATCAGAATGATTAGGATGTGTGCTCCTGTTGTGGAATTTGATCTAGATACATTGCATTTGGAAAGTATTCAGACCCCTTGACTTTTTCAACGTTTTGTTACGTTACAGCCTTGTTCTAAAATTTATTAAATAGCAATGAATCTACACACAATAGCCCATAATGACAAAGCAAAAACAGGTTTTTATTACAAATAAAAAACTGAAATATCACATTTACGTAAGTATTCAGACCCTTTACTCAGTACTTTTTTGAAGCACCTTTGGCAGCGACTCCAGTCTTCTTGAGTATGACGATACAAGCTTGGCACACCTGTATTTGGGGAGTTTCTCCCATTCTAGAGAGTGTCGCTGCACATCTATTTTCAGGTCTCTCTAGAGACGTTTGATCTGGTTCAAGTCCGGGCTTTGGCAGGGCCACTCAAGGACTTTCAGAGACTTGTCCCGAAGCCACTCCTACGTTGTCTTGGCTGTGTGCTTAGGGTCGTTGTCCTGTTGGAAGGTGAAGCTTCGTACCAATCTGAGGTCCTGAGCACTCTGGAGGAGGTTTTCATCAAGGATCTCTCTGTATTTTGCTCCGTTCATCTTTCCCTTGATCCTGTCTCCCAGTCTGAGAGTCTTTAGGTGCCGTTTGGCAAACTCCAAGTGGGCTGTCATGTGGCTTTTACTGAGGAGTGGCTTCCGTCTGGCCATTCTACCATAAAGGCCTGATTGGTGGAGTGCTGCAGCGATGGTTGTCCTTCTGGAAGGTTCTCTCATCTCGACAGAGGAACTCTGGAGCTCTGTCAGAGTGACCATCGGGTTCTTGGTCACCTCCCTGACCAAGGCCCTTCTCCCCCAATTTCTCAGTTTGGCCAGGCGGACAGCTCTAGGAAGAGTCTTTGCTGGTTCCAAACTTCTTCCATTTAAGAATGATGGAGGCCACTGTTCTTGGGGACCCCTTGGGGACAATTCCTTCGACCTCAGGCTTGGTTTTTGCTCTGATGTGCACTGTCAACTGTGGGACGTTATATAGACAAGTGTATGCCTTTCAAAAGCATGTCCAATCAACAGAATTTACCACAGGTGGACTCCAATCAAATTTGAGAAACATTTCAAGGATGATCAATGGAAACAGGACGCACCTGAGCTAAACTCTCATAGCAAAGGGTCTGAATACTTTTATGTACATAAAGTATTTGTGTTTAAAAAAATGTTTTTATGGGTTATTGTGTGTAGATTGATGAGGAAAATGTTTTATTTAATCCATTTTAGAATAACATAACATTTGGAAAAAGTCAAGGGGTCTGAATAATTTCCGAATGCACTGTATAATCACTCTGCACTGTCTGCCCTGTAAACACACAACACTAAATCGGATGTGTTCCCTGTAAACACACAACACTAAATCGGATGTGTTCCCTGTAAACACACAACACTAAATCTGATGTGTTCCCTGTAAACACACAACACTAAATCGGATGTGTTCCCTGTAAACACACAACACTAAATCTGATGTGTTCCCTGTAAACACACAACACTAAATCTGATGTGTTCCCTGTAAACACACAACACTAAATCGGATGTGTTCCCTGTAAACACACAACACTAAATCGGATGTGTTCCCTGTAAACACACAACACTAAATCTGATGTGTTCCCTGTAAACACACAACACTAAATCTGATGTGTTCCCTGTAAACACACAACACTAAATCTGATGTGTTCCCTGTAAACACACAACACTAAATCTGATGTGTTCCCTGTAAACACACAACACTAAATCGGATGTGTTCCCTGTAAACACACAACGCTAAATCGGATGTGTTTTACTTCACCTGAGTCTCATGGCCTGTATTTAATCAAGAGGGTTGGGGAGTAACTGATTACATTTAATCAGTTACATGTAATCTGATTACCAAAAAAACTGTACGTGTAATCGTTTACGTTAACAGCAAAACTATTGTAATCAGATTACAGATACTTGTGAAAAACTAGATGATTACTTGTTGAATTACTTTTAAATTCAGAAAGGATGTTTGTAACCAAAACAATACATTATGGTACCTTTTTCTGTTTTATCAGACATTCAATTCAGCATTGAAAACCACTACGATGTCACACCAAATGTATTTGATGGATTCTTTTTGTCTTCTGCTAATGCCTCTTAAAGGGGAAAGTAATCAAAAAATATCTGTAAGTAATCAGATTATGTTACTGAGTTTGGGTAATCCAAAAGTTATATTACTGATTTATATTTTTAGACAGGTGACAAGTAAATGTAACGGATTACATTCAGAAAGTAACTTACCCAACCCTGTTCATCTCTGTGTGAGGTAAGAGTGTTGTTTCCTGACTCATCCCTAAAAACCTACCTAGTGTGTGTGTGTGTGTGTGTGTGTGTGTGTGTGTGTGTGTGTGTGTGTGTGTGTGTGTGTGTGTGTGTGTGTGTGTGTGTGTGTGTGTGTGTGTGTGTGTGTGTGTGTGTGTGTGTGTGTGTGTGTGTGTGAGAGTGAGATCTTTCTCCAATTTTGGGGATGTTAAGATTGCGTCTCACAGGTCGATAGAGCGGATAATTATGTAGGAACCCTCGACACCATGGAGGACTAAATTAGTTTAGATCACAAAACACTTGGCTGTACTGAATAAGTGTCTCTCATTAATACTGTCTCATCTGTAACCAACGACAAGCTGATGACAACAGAATTGTTGGGTCACAACCCACAGCCCCATCAAGTGAAATCAAAGTTTATTGGTTGTGTACACAGATTTGCAGATGTTATCGCATGTGCCGCCAAATGCTTGTGTTTCTAGCTCCAACAGTGCAGTAATACCTAGCAATACAAAACAATATGCACACAATCCAAAAAGTTTTTAAAAAACATGAAGAAATATCAGAAGGAGCAGTGTCAGAAAGAGCTATGTCAGAGTCCGGAACATGACCACTGTCATGTTTATGACATGTTAATATCACGTTTATGTCATTCCAATGTCACCCAGTTTCATGGTTTGATTTACAGGTACACAGGGGGTTTCCCATAACAAATCAGCGTACCCTCATTATACGCACCAGAATGAGGGTACCCCATACGCCCCAGAATCAGGGTACCCCATAATCCCCAGAATCAGGGTACCCCATACTCCCCAGAATCAGGGTACCCCATACTCCCCAGAATCAGGGTACCCCATACTCCCCAGAATCAGGGTACCCCATGCGCCCCAGAATCAGGGTACCTCATAGGGCCCAGAATCAGGGTACTCCATACTCCCCAGAATCGGGTACCCCATACTCCCAGAATCAGGGTACCCCATACACCCCAGCATCAGGGTACCCCATACACCACAGAATCAGGGTACCCCATACACCCCCGAATCAGGGTACTCCATACTCCCCAGAATCGGGTACCCCATACTCCCAGAATCAGGGTACCCCATACACCCCAGAATCAGGGTACCCCATACACCCCCGAATCAGGGTACTCCATACTCCCCAGAATCCGGGTACTCCATACTCCCCAGAATCCGGGTACCCCATACTCCCAGAATCCGGGTACTCCATACTCCCAGAATCAGGATGCCCCATACACCCCAGAATCAGGGTACCCCATACACCCCAGAATCCGGGTACCCCATACACCCAGAATCAGGGTACCCCATACACCCCACTCTAAGACTCAATGTGTGCTTTGAATCGTGTCTGGTTTTACTGTATGTATTTGTAGGAGCTAGGTTATTTAACCTTACATCAAATCTGGTTTAGGGTTGGATAACCTAATGTAGTTTAAAATAAACGTCCGAAACTAGATCCCCTACAAACTGGTCTTGACAAGAATCAAAAAACTGTCGGGATTGGTTCTCTTCTGCGCTGTTGAACCAATTAGGATGAAATGTCGCCTTGTTACCGTCCAAAAGGCTCTCTTTCCACTTCCCCTGAAAACAGGAACTGCCGGTTGTTGGGGACTCGGCAGAGGCTAAGGGTTGAGAGATAGACAGGGAGAGGTGCTGTATGTGAATAACAGGAGAGGGGAGATGTATCCACAGTTGAAGTCGGAAGTTTACATACACCATAGCCAAATACATTTAAACTCAGTTTTTCACAATTCCTGACATTTAATCCTAGTAAACAGTATAGTCTTAGGTCAGTCAGGATCACCACTTTATTTTAAGAAAGTGAAATGTCAGAATAATAGTAGAGAGAATGATATATTTCAGCTTTTATTTCTTTCATCACATTCCCAGTGGGTCAGAAGTTTACATACACTCAATTAGTATTTGGTGGCATTGGCTTTAAATTGTTTAACTTGGGTCAAACGTTTCAGGTAGCCTTCCACAAGCTTCCCACAATAAGTTGGGTGAATTTTGGCCCATTCCTCCAGACAGAGCTGGTGTAACTGAGTCAGGTTAGTAGGCCTCCTTGCTCGCACACACTTTGTCAGTTCTGCCCACACATTTTCTATAGGATTGAGGTCAGGGCTATGTGATGGCCACTCCAATAGCTTGACTTTGTTGTCCTTAAGCCATTTTGCCACAACTTTGGAAGTATGCTTGGGGTCATTGTCCATTTGGAAGACCCATTTGCGACCAAGCTTTAACTTCCTGACTGATGCTGCCACCCTCGTGCTTCATGGTTGGGATGGTGTTCTTCGGCTTGCAAGCCTCCCCCCATTTCCTCCAAACATAACAATGGTCATTATGGCCAAACAGTTCTATTTTTGTTTCATCAGACCAGAGGATATTTCTCCAAAAAGTACGATCTTTGTCCCCATGTGCATTTGCAAACCGTAGTCTGGAATTTTTATGGCGGTTTTGGAGCAGTGGCTTCTTCCTTGCTGAGCGGCCTTTCAGGTTATGTCGATATAGGACTCGTTTAACTGTGGATATGGATACTTTTGTACCTGTTTCCTCCAGCATCTTCACAAGGTCCTTTGCTGTTGTTCTGGGATTGATTTGAACTTTTCGCACCAAAGTACATTCATCTCTAGGAGACAGAACGTGTCTCCTTCCTGAGCGGTATGACGGCTCCGTGGTGCCATGGTGTTCATACTTGCATACTATTGTTTGTACAGATGAACGGGTCCCTTCGGGCATTTGGAAATTGCTCCCAACAATGAACCAGACTTGTGGAGGTCTACAATTTTTTTTCTGAGGTCTTGGCTGATTTCTTTTGATTTTCCCATGATGTTAAGGAAAGAGGCACTGAGTTTGAAGGTAGGCCTTGAAATACATCCACAGGTACACCTCCAATTGACTCAAATTATGTCAATTAGCCTATCAGAAGCTTCAAAAGCCATGACATACTTTCTGGAGTTTTCCAAGCTGTTTAAAGGCACAGTCAACTTACTGTATGTAAACTTCTGACCCACTGGAATTGTGATACAGTGAATTATAAATGAAATAATCTGTCTGTAAACAATTGTTGGAAAAATTACTTGTGTCATGCACAAAATAGATGTCTTAACCGACATGCCAAAACTATAGTTTGTTAACAAGAAATTGGTGGAGTGGTTTAAAAACGAGTTTTAATGACTCCAACCTAAGTGTATGTAAACCTAAGTGTATTCCGTCTTCAACTGTATGAATGGTGTGACAGTTATGGTTGTGACGGGTTCAGCGAGCAGAGCACTAAACTCAGAAGCTCTCTTACCCTCTGACATGCAGAGCTGAAGGGCTCAAACAGTCATATATACACTGCTCAAAAAAATAAAGGGAACACTAAAATAACAATTCCTAGGTCTGAATTAATGAAATATTCTTATTAAATACTTTTTTCTTTACATAGTTGAATGTGCTGACAACAAAATCACACAAAAATTATCAATGGAAATCAAATTTATCAACCCATGGATGTCTGGATTTGGAGTCACAACTCAAAATTAAAGTGGAAAACCACACTACAGGCTGATCCAACTTTGATGTAATGTCCTTAAAACAAGTCAAAACGTGGCCTCCACGTGCCTGTATGACCTCCCTACAACGCCTGGGCATGCTCCTGATGAGGTGGCGGATGGTCTCCTGAGGGATCTCCTCCCAGACCTGGACTAAAGCATCCGCCAACTCCTGGACAGTCTGTGGTGCAACGTGGCGTTGGTGGATGGAGCGAGACATGATGTCCCAGATGTGCTCAATTGGATTCAAGTCTGGGGAACGGGCGGGCCAGTCCATAGCATCAATGCCTTCCTCTTGCAGGAACTGCTAACACACTCCAGCCACATGAGGTCTAGCATTGTCTTGCATTAGGAGGAACCCAGGGCCAACCGCACCAGCATATGGTCTCACAAGGGGTCTGAGGATCTCATCTCGGTACCTAATGGCAGTCAGGCTACCTCTGGCGAGCCCGTGGAGGGCTGTGCGGCCCCCCAAAGAAATGCCACCCCACACCATGACTGACCCACCGCCAAACCGGTCATGCTGGAGGATGTTGCAGGCAGCAGAACGTTCTCCACGGCGTCTCCAGACTGTCACGTCTGTCACATGTGCTCAGTGTGAACCTGCTTTCATCTGTGAAGAGCACAGGGCGCCAGTGGCAAATTTGCCAATCTTGGTGTTCTCTGGCAAATACCAAACGTCCTGCACGGTGTTGGGCTGTAAACACAACCCCCACCTGTAGACGTCGGGCCCTCATGGAGTTTGTTTCTGACCGTTTGAGCAGACACATGCACATTTGTGGCCTGCTGGAGGTCATTTTGCAGGGCTCTGGCAGTGCTCCTCCTGCTCCTTCTTGCACAAAGGCGGAGGTAGCGGTCCTGCTGCTGGGTTGTTGCCCTCCTACGGCCTCCTCCACGTCTCCTGATGTACTGGCCTGTCTCCTGGTAGCGCCTCCATGCTCTGGACACTACGCTGACAGACACAGCAAACCTTCTTGCCACAGCTCGCATTGATGTGCCATCCTGGAAGAGCTGCACTACCTGAGCCACTTGTGTGGGTTGTAGACTCCGTCTCATGCTACCACTAGAGTGAAAGCACCGCCAACATTCAAAAGTGACCAAAACATCAGCCAGGAAGCATAGGAACTGAGAAGTGGTCTGTGGTCACCACCTGCAGAACCACTCCTTTATTGGGGGTGTCTTGCTAATTGTCTATAATTTCAACCTGTTGTCTATTCCATTTGCACAACAGCATGTGAAATTTATTGTCAATCAGTGTTGCTTCCTAAGTGGACAGTTTGATTTCACAGAAGTGTGATTGACTTGGAGTTACATTGTGTTGTTTAAGTGTTCCCTTTATTTTTTTGAGCAGTGTATATATACTGGATGTTGTTGACATGATAGTGTCAGTAACCTTTCTGTCAGACACTGTACATAGAGTTGAACCTCATCACATACTGCATAGCCACAGCATATCAAGAGACTCCTGGAGGTAAATTGCTGTGTGTGTGTGTGTGGTGTGTGTGTGTGTGTGCATGCGTGTGTGTGTGTGTGTCTGCTTGCGCATGTGTGTGTATATATAGGCTCCATTCCAAATGTGTCAGATTGACAGTCTGTGTGTTTAGCTGGCGTAGAGGAGAGAGACATGGTGAAATTGGCGTGAATTCCTGCTAAGCGAAGTGGAAAGTAACTCTGTGGAGGTTCTAATAGGCAGAGAAAGTATTCATAACCCTTGACTTATTCCAAATGTTGTTGTGTTACAGCCTGAATTCAAAATGGATTAAATAGATTTATTTTCCTCACCCATCTAAACCCAATACCCCATAATGACAAAGTGAAACATATTTTTAGAAAATGTTGCCCCTTTATTGAAATAGAAATACAGACATACAGTATCTAATATTTACACCCTTTTGCTTCGACGTTCCAAATTTGAGCTCAGGTGCATCCAATTTGCTGTTGATCATCCCTGAGACGTCGCTACAACTTGATTGGAGTCCACCTGTGGCCAATTCAACTGTTTGGACGTAATGTAAAAAGCAACACACCTGTCTATATAAAAAAGGTCCCACTGTTGACAGTGCGTGTCAGAGCAGAAACTATACCATGAAATCCAAGGGACTGTCTGTAGATCTCTGATAGAAAATTGTGACTTGGCGTATATCTTGGGAAAGGGTATATATAAAATAAAATAAAAATCTAAAGTGTTGTAAGTTTCCAAGAGTACAGTGGTCTCCCTTACAAACAAAAAAAGATTGCAGTTTTTGAAACTGCAGTAGAAGTGCAGTAACTGCAGTCGATTTTGGTATTTGGACGCAGTAATTGCGGAATAATTGCAGTGTACAGCAGTTCAACTGCATTTATACTGCACTGTAACTGCAGTTACACTTCAAAACTACTGCAGTAAATAAAATACTATTATTTTGGATGCAGTATTAGCAGCATACTGCAGTTATACTGCGCTCTAACTGCAGTTATACTGCGCTCTAACTGCAGTTATACTGCGCTCTAACTGCAGTTAAACTGCGCTTTAACTGCAGTTATACTGCTCTCTAACTGCAGTCATACTGCGCTCTAACTGCAGTTATACTGCGCTCTAACTGCAGTTATACTGCGCTCTAACTGCAGTTATACTGCGCTCTAACTGCAGTTATACTGCGCTCTAACTGCTGTTATACTGCGCTCTAACTGCAGTTATACTGCGCTCTAACTGCAGTTATACTGCGCTCTAACTGCAGTTATACTGCGCTCTAACTGCAGTTATACTGCGCTCTAACTGCAGTTATACTGCGCTCTAACTGCAGTTATACTGCGCTCTAACTGCAGTTATACTGCGCTCTAACTGCAGTTATACTGCTCTCTGACTGCAGTTATACTGCGCTCTGACTGCAGTTATACTGCGCTCTGACTGCAGTTATACTGCGCTCTAACTGCAGTTATAATGAACACTGAACAAAACTAACAAAATAACGAAACGAACCGTGAAGCTATACAAAGGAGTGCTGAACAGGCAACTACATATAGACAAGAACCCACAAAACCAAAAGGGAAAATGGCTGCCTAAATATGGTCCCCAATCAGAGACAACGATAAACAGCTGCCTCTGATTGGGAACCATATCAGGCCACCATAGACATATAAAACACCTAGACCTACAAAAACCCTAGACAATACAAAACGAACGTACCCACCCTAGTCACTGACCTGACCAAAATAATAAAGAAAACAGATATCTCAGGTCAGGGCGTGACAGTATGGGCTTCATCATTCGGAAATTGTACAAATGATGGAACTACCCAGGCTTTGCCAGGAGCTGGACGTCCGACCAAACTGAGCAACCGGGCAAGAAGGACCTTGGTCAGGGAGGTGACCAAGAACCCAATGACCACTCTGATAGAACTACAGAGTACCTTGGCTGAGATGGGAGAACCTGCCAGAAGGACAGCAGTCACTACAGCACTTAACCAATCTGGGCTTTATGGGAGAGTGATAAAACGGAAGCAACTCCTTAGAAAAAGGCACATGACAACATGCCCGGAGTTTGCAAAAAAGCACGTGAAAGACTCTAATGAGACAAACTCATTGAACTCTTTGGCCTGAATAAAAATAGCTATGTCTGGGGAGAAATAGCAGGCACAGCTCATCACCCATCTAACACTATCCCTACCGTGAAGCATGGTGCTGGCAGCGTCATGCTATGGGGAGGCTTTTCAGAGGAAGGGACTGGGACACTGGTAAGGATAGAGGGAACAATGAATGGAACCAAATACAGGAAAATCCTTGATGAGAACCTGCTTCAGAGTGCAAACGACCATAGACTAGGGTGAAGATTTACATTTCAACAGGACAATGACCCCAAGCATACAGCCAAATCAACACTGGAATGGCTTCAGAACAAGAATGTGAAAGTCCTTGAGTGGCCCAGCCAAAGCCCAGACTTGAATCCCAATGAAAATGAACGGTTGAATAATTAAACAGATAGAGAGAAAAACCACCTGGCGTCACCATCATATGAAGGTCAATGGATGGGCTTAGCTATGGCTAATACAGGAAGCAGATGTGTTTGTAATGGGTGCATATAGAGGTTATGTTATAGAGACAGCCACAGGCTCCCCCAAAAGCAGATCTATCAGATTGGGAAAGGGGGGATACCTAGTCAGTTGCACAACTGAATGCATTCAACCAAAATGTGTCTTCCGCATTTAAATCAGAGAGGTGCGGGGGGCTGCCTTAATCCACGTCCACGCCATCGACTCCTGGGGGGCTGCCTTAATCCACGTCCACGCCATCGACTCCTGGGGAGCTGCCTTAATCCACGTCCACGCCATCGACTCCTGGGGAGCTGCCTTAATCCACGTCCACGCCATCGACTCCTGGGGAGCTGCCTTAATCCACGTCCACGCCATCCACTCCTGGGGAGCTGCCTTAATCCACGTCCACGCCATCCACTCCTGGGGAGCTGCCTTAATCCACGTCCACGCCATCGACTCCTGGGGAGCTGCCTTAATCCACGTCCACGCCATCGACTCCTGGGGGGCTGCCTTAATCCACGTCCACGCTATCGACTCCTGGGGGGCTGCCTTAATCCACGTCCACGCCATCCACTCCTGGGGGGCTGCCTTAATCCACGTCCACGCCATCGACTCCTGGGGAGCTGCCTTAATCCACGTCCACGCCATCGACTCCTGGGGGGCTGCCTTAATCCACGTCCACGCCATCGACTCCTGGGGGGCTGCCTTAATCCACGTCCACGCCATCCACTCCTGGGGGGCTGCCTTAATCCACGTCCACGCCATCCACTCCTGGGGAGCTGCCTTAATCCACGTCCACGCCATCCACTCCTGGGGAGCTGCCTTAATCCACGTCCACGCCATCGACTCCTGGGGAGCTGCCTTAATCCACGTCCACGCCATCGACTCCTGGGGAGCTGCCTTAATCCACGTCCACGCCATCGACTCCTGGGGGGCTGCCTTAATCCACGTCCACGCCATCGACTCCTGGGGGGCTGCCTTAATCCACGTCCACGCCATCCACTCCTGGGGAGCTGCCTCAATCCATGTCCACGCCATCCACTCCTGGGGAGCTGCCTCAATCCATGTCCACGCCATCCACTCCTGGGGAGCTGCCTTAATCCACGTCCACGCCATCCACTCCTGGGGGGCTGCCTTAATCCACGTCCACGCCATCGACTCCTGGGGAGCTGCCTTAATCCACGTCCACGCCATCGACTCCTGGGGAGCTGCCTTAATCCACGTCCACGCCATCGACTCCTGGGGAGCTGCCTTAATCCACGTCCACGCCATCCACTCCTGGGGAGCTGCCTTAATCCACGTCCACGCCATCCACTCCTGGGGGGCTGCCTTAATCCACGTCCACGCCATCCACTCCTGGGGAGCTGCCTTAATCCACGTCCACGCCATCCACTCCTGGGGAGCTGCCTTAATCCACGTCCACGCCATCCACTCCTGGGGGGCTGCCTTAATCCACGTCCACGCCATCGACTCCTGGGGAGCTGCCTTAATCCACGTCCACGCCATCCACTCCTGGGGAGCTGCCTTAATCCACGTCCACGCCATCGACTCCTGGGGAGCTGCCTTAATCCACGTCCACGCCATCGACTCCTGGGGGGCTGCCTTAATCCCCGTCCACGCCATCGACTCCTGGGGGGCTGCCTTAATCCACGTCCACGCCATCCACTCCTGGGGAGCTGCCTTAATCCACGTCCACGCCATCCACTCCTGGGGGGCTGCCTTAATCCACGTCCACGCCATCCACTCCTGGGGAGCTGCCTTAATCCACGTCCACGCCATCCACTCCTGGGGGGCTGCCTTAATCCACGTCCACGCCATCGACTCCTGGGGAGCTGCCTCAATCCATGTCCACGCCATCCACTCCTGGGGAGCTGCCTCAATCCATGTCCACGCCATCCACTCCTGGGGAGCTGCCTTAATCCACGTCCACGCCATCCACTCCTGGGGGGCTGCCTTAATCCACGTCCACGCCATCGACTCCTGGGGAGCTGCCTTAATCCACGTCCACGCCATCCACTCCTGGGGAGCTGCCTTAATCCACGTCCACGCCATCGACTCCTGGGGAGCTGCCTTAATCCACGTCCACGCCATCCACTCCTGGGGAGCTGCCTTAATCCACGTCCACGCCATCCACTCCTGGGGGGCTGCCTTAATCCACGTCCACGCCATCCACTCCTGGGGGGCTGCCTTAATCCACGTCCACGCCATCGACTCCTGGGGAGCTGCCTTAATCCACGTCCACGCAATCCACTCCTGGGGAGCTGCCTTAATCCATGTCCACGCCATCCACTCCTGGGGAGCTGCTTTAATCCACGTCCACGCCATCGACTCCTGGGGAGCTGCCTTAATCCACGTCCACGCCATCGACTCCTGGGGGGCTGCCTTAATCCACGTCCACGCCATCCACTCCTGGGGAGCTGCCTCAATCCATGTCCACGCCATCCACTCCTGGGGAGCTGCCTCAATCCATGTCCACGCCATCGACTCCTGGGGAGCTGCCTTAATCCACGTCCACGCCATCCACTCCTGGGGAGCTGCCTTAATCCACGTCCACGCCATCCACTCCTGGGGGGCTGCCTTAATCCACGTCCACGCCATCCACTCCTGGGGGGCTGCCTTAATCCACGTCCACGCCATCGACTCCTGGGGAGCTGCCTTAATCCACGTCCACGCCATCGACTCCTGGGGAGATGCCTTAATCCACGTCCACGCCATCCACTCCTGGGGAGCTGCCTTAATCCACGTCCACGCCATCGACTCCTGGGGAGCTGCCTTAATCCACGTCCATGCCATCCACTCCTGGGGAGCTGCCTTAATCCACGTCCACGCCATCCACTCCTGGGGGGCTGCCTTAATCCACATCCACGCCATCCACTCCTGGGGGGCTGCCTTAATCCACGTCCACGCCATCGACTCCTGGGGAGCTGCCTTAATCCACGTCCACGCCATCGACTCCTGGGGGGCTGCCTTAATCCACGTCCACGCCATCGACTCCTGGGGAGCTGCCTTAATCCACGTCCACGCAATCCACTCCTGGGGAGCTGCCTTAATCCATGTCCACGCCATCCACTCCTGGGGGGCTGCCTTAATCCACGTCCACGCCATCGACTCCTGGGGGGCTGCCTTAATCCACGTCCACGCCATCGACTCCTGGGGGGCTGCCTTAATCCATGTCCACGCCATCGACTCCTGGGGAGCTGCCTTAATCCACGTCCACGCCATCGACTCCTGGGGAGCTGCCTTAATCCACGTCCACGCCATCCACTCCTGGGGAGCTGCCTTAATCCACGTCCACGCCATCGACTCCTGGGGAGCTGCCTTAATCCACGTCCACGCCATCCACTCCTGGGGAGCTGCCTTAATCCACGTCCACGCCATCCACTCCTGGGGAGCTGCCTTAATCCACGTCCACGCCATCCACTCCTGGGGAGCTGCCTTAATCCACGTCCACGCCATCGACTCCTGGGGGGCTGCCTTAATCCACGTCCACGCCATCGACTCCTGGGGAGCTGCCTTAATCCACGTCCACGCCATCCACTCCTGGGGAGCTGCCTTAATCCACGTCCACGCCATCCACTCCTGGGGAGCTGCCTTAATCCACGTCCACGCCATCCACTCCTGGGGAGCTGCCTTAATCCACGTCCACGCCATCGACTCCTGGGGGGCTGCCTTAATCCACGTCCACGCCATCGACTCCTGGGGGGCTGCCTTAATCCACGTCCACGCCATCGACTCCTGGGGGGCTGCCTTAATCCACGTCCACGCCATCGACTCCTGGGGGGCTGCCTTAATCCACGTCCACGCCATCGACTCCTGGGGAGCTGCCTTAATCCACGTCCACGCCATCCACTCCTGGGGAGCTGCCTTAATCCACGTCCACGCCATCCACTCCTGGGGGGCTGCCTTAATCCACGTCCACGCCATCGACTCCTGGGGGGCTGCCTTAATCCACGTCCACGCCATCGACTCCTGGGGGGCTGCCTTAATCCACGTCCACGCCATCGACTCCTGGGGGGCTGCCTTAATCCACGTCCACGCCATCGACTCCTGGGGGGCTGCCTTAATCCACGTCCACGCCATCCACTCCTGGGAAGCTGCTTTAATCCACGTCCACGCCATCCACTCCTGGGAAGCTGCCTTAATCCACGTCCACGCCATCGACTCCTGGGGAGCTGCCTTAATCCACATCCACGCCATCCACTCCTGGGGAGCTGTTGTTGGTGTTGTTGTTTAACTGCCTTGCTGAAGTGCAGAACGGCAGATTTCCCACCCCCCCTCGCCGGCTTCAGGACTCGAACCAGCGACCATCTGGTTACTGGCCCAATGCTCTTAACTGCTAGGTTCTGTTTATAATGGGGAAATTAATATAGGGGTTATGTTATAGAGACAACCACCCACAAACTCAGATCTATCCATCAACTGAGTCTACATCCAAAATGACACCCTTTTCCCTAGGGCTCTGGTCAAAAGTAGTGCACTCTGTAGTAGAGGTCGACCGATTATGATTTTTCAACGCCAATACCGATTATTGGAGGACCAAAAAAAAGCCGATACCGATTAATCGGACAATTTTTATATATATATATTTGTAATAATGACAATTACAACAATACTGAATGAACAATGAACACTTTTATTTTAACTTAATATAATACATCAATAAAATCAATTTAGTCTCAAATAAATAATGAAACATGTTCAATTTGGTTTAAATAATGCAAAAACAAAGTGTTGGAGAAGAAAGTAAATGTGCAATATGTGCCATGTAAAAAAGCTAACGTTTAAGTTCCTTGCTCAGAACACATGAAAGCTGGTGATTCCTTTTAACATGAGTCTTCAATATTCCCAGGTAAGAAGTTTTATGTTTTAGTTATTATAGGACTATTTCTCTCTATACCATTTGTATTTCATATACCTTTGACTATTGGATGTTCTAATAGGTACTTTAGTATTCCCAGACTAATCTCGGGAGTTGATAGGCTTGAAGTCATAAACAGCGCAATGCTTGAAGCATTGCGAAGAGCTGCTGGCAAACGCAGGAAAATGCTGTTTGAATGAATGCTTACGAGCCTGCTGCTGCCTACCACCGCTCAGTCAGACTGCGCCATCAAATCATAGACTTAATTATAATATAATAACACACAGAAATACGAGCCTTAGGTCATTAGTATGGTCAAATCCGGAAACTATCATTTCGAAAACAAAACGTTTGTTCTTTAAACGTTTTCAAAACTTAGTACAGTATGTAGACAAGAAGACAGTGAACTTAGTACAGTACGTAGACAAGAAGACAGTGAATTTAGTACAGTACGTAGACAAGACAGTGAATTTAGTACAGTACGTAGACAAGAAGACCGTGAACTTAGTACAGTACGTAGACAAGAAGACAGTGAACTTAGTACAGTACGTAGACAAGAAGACAGTGAACTTAGTACAGTATGTAGACAAGAAGACGGTGAACTTAGTACAGTATGTAGACAAGAAGACAGTGAACTTAGTACAGTACGTAGACAAGAAGACAGTGAACTTAGTACAGTATGTAGACAAGAAGACAGTGAACTTAGTACAGTACGTAGACAAGAAGACAGTGAATTTAGTACAGTACGTAGACAAGAAGACAGTGAACTTAGTACAGTACGTAGACAAGAAGACAGTGAATTTAGTACAGTACGTAGACAAGAAGACTGTGAACTTAGTACAGTATGTAGACAAGAAGACAGTGAACTTAGTACAGTACGTAGACAAGAAGACGGTGAACTTAGTACAGTATGTAGACAAGAAGACAGTGAACTTAGTACAGTACGTAGACAAGAGTAGGTGATTATTGCCAGGAGATCTGGAGAATAAAAAAACAATGTGAAAGAGTATCTGTGAGCAAGTTTACTGGAGCATGACTTGCAGGAGGATTGCTGAATATTTCTCCAACATTTTCCATTAAGGTTAAGGGCAGTAGCAATTGGTGTTTTTTTGTGGTCGGTTCGGTTTAATAAATATATACAGTACCAGTCAAAAGTTTGGACACATCTACTCATTCCAGGGTTTTTCTTTATTTTTACTGTTTTCTACATTGTAGAATAATAGTGAAAACATTAAAACTATGAAATAACACATATTGAATCATGTAGAACCAAAAAAGTGTTAAACAAATCAAAATATATTTTTTATTTGACGTTCTTCAAAGTAGCCGTCCTGTGGAATTTCTTTCCTTCTTGATGCGTTTGAGCCAATCAGTTGACTTGTGACAAGGTACGGTTGGTATACAGAAGATAGCCGTATTTGGTAAAAGACCAAGTCCATAGTATGTCAAGAACAGCTCAAATAAGCGAAGAGAAACGACAGTTTGAGTTTGAGTTTGAGTTTATTTTTACAGGGACAGTGCACATTAATCAACGTTTCAGTAAAAGTGCCGGTTTTAGCCAGCCGGCTAATTTTCAACCGCAGTCCCTGGGCAGGTTATTAAAAACAATTACAATATAGACAATAGCAACATAGAACAAGACATAGCATACAGACATAGCAACATAGGACAAGCAAGACGTAGCATACAGACAGAGCAACATAGAACAAAAAGCAGCAAGACAAAATTCATAAAAGCAACAAAGTGTTTCCACACCTCTACAGACAACAGACATGGAAAGCGGCAACACACAGCTAGGGACCATGTTCACAAATCTGATTGACCTTTAGCCATGTCTTCAAGCATTTTGTGAAAGTGTGATATGTGGTGCAGTTATGTGTGTCTGATGGCAGTGTATTCCAGACATGGGAAGCTCTCACAGAAAAAGCGGATTTACTAAAGGTGCTTTTCCTTAGGGGAACTACACAGTCACCTCTCATGGCAGACCTTGTGGATCTGCTGCCATATGTTTGGGTTTTCTGTTTAACAAAAATACTGAGTGGAGGGGGAGCCAAGCCATTTAGGATCCATCATTACTTTAAGACATGAAGGTCAGTCAATACGGAATATTTCAAGAACTTTGAAAGTTTCTTCAAGTGCAGTCGCGAAAACCATCAATCAACCAATTTCTAGAGCTTCCTTACCTCCTCCTCCTCCCTTCTTTTTAATGAATGTTCATCTCGATGCCATTTGTCCTCCTGTGACTTCCATAGGACCAATGAGAGAAGAGATGGACTCTCAGCAGCAGCACATGCAGAGTTGGCCGTGCAGATTCTATTTAAAACGGACTCACCAAAATAGACGCTTCCTCTTGGAGGTGCCAATTAGGTTACTGAAAACTCCTGGAGAGCACTAGGGAGAAGAGAGGAAGAGAAGGAGGGACTGGAGAGCACTGGGGAGAAGAGAGGAAGAGAAGGCGGGACTGGGGAGAAGAGTGGAAGAGAAGGAGGGACTGGAGAGCACTGGGGAGAAGACCGGAAGAGAAGGAGGGACTGGAGAGCACTGGGGAGAAGAGTGGAAGAGAAGGAGGGACTGGAGAGCACTGTGGAGGAAGAGAAGGAGGGACTGGAGAGCACTGGAGAGAAGAGAGGAAGAGAAGGAGGGACTGGAGAGCACTGGGGAGGAAGGGAAGGAGGGACGGGAGAGCACTGGGGAGAAGAGAGGAAGGGAAGGAGGGACTGGAGAGCACTGGTGAGTAGAGAGCAAGGGACTGGAGAGCACTTGGGAGAAGAAGGGAAGGAGGGATTAGGGAAGGGCGGTGAGAGGGGACTAGTGTTCACCAGGCTGATTATCAAACCCTGCGAAGGGAGGAATTATTTAATTCTGATGTGATCCACCTTAATTTACATAAAGAACCCCCGTAGACTATGCAGTTACCAGCTAAATAAACAGATAACACACTTTATTTGGACGTTTTGCTGGTGTCTTATTGTTGTACTCAGGATTTCCTTAAAAAAGCTATTCCTATCTCAATGGGATTTACCTGGTTAAATAAGTTTGAAGGGTTGTTTATGACACGTTCATAACAGTGACATAAGTAAGAAGTCGAGCCCTTTTCACAACTATGTTGGTGTATATGGACCATGATAGGTCCTTACTGATATGGACCATGATAGGTCCTTACTGATGTGGACCATGATAGGTCCTTACTGATGTGGACCATGATAGGTCCTTACTGATGTGGACCATGATAGGTCCTTACTGATGTGGACCATGATAGGTCCTTACTGATGTGGACCATGATAGGTCCTTACTGATGTGGACCATGATAGGTCCTTACTGATGTGGACCATGATAGGTCCTTACTGATGTGGACCATGATAGGTCCTTACTGATGTGGACCATGATAGGTCCTTACTGATGTGGACCATGATAGGTCCTTACTGATGTGGACCATGATAGGTCCTTACTGATGTGGACCATGATAGGTCCTTACTGATGTGGACCATGATAGGTCCTTACTGATGTGGACCATGATAGGTCCTTACTGATGTGGACCATGATAGGTCCTTACTGATTGTGGACCATGATAGGTCCTTACTGATATGGACCATGATAGGTCCTTACTGATATGGACCATGATAGGTCCTTACTGATGTGGACCATGATAGGTCCTTACTGATGTGGACCATGATAGGTCCTTACTGATGTGGACCATGATAGGTCCTTACTGATGTGGACCATGATAGGTCCTTACTGATGTGGACCATGATAGGTCCTTACTGATGTGGACCATGATAGGTCCTTACTGATGTGGACCATGATAGGTCCTTACTGATGTGGACCATGATAGGTCCTTACTGATATGGACCATGATAGGTCCTTACTGATGTGGACCATGATAGGTCCTTACTGATGTGGACCATGATAGGTCCTTACTGATGTGGACCATGATAGGTCCTTACTGATATGGACCATGATAGGTCCTTACTGATATGGACCATGATAGGTCCTTACTGATGTGGACCATGATAGGTCCTTACTGATATGGACCATGATAGGTCCTTACTGATGTGGACCATGATAGGTCCTTACTGATGTGGACCATGATAGGTCCTTACTGATGTGGACCATGATAGGTCCTTACTGATGTGGACCATGATAGGTCCTTACTGATGTGGACCATGATAGGTCCTTACTGATGTGGACCATGATAGGTCCTTACTGATGTGGACCATGATAGGTCCTTACTGATGTGGACCATGATAGGTCCTTACTGATGTGGACCATGATAGGTCCTTACTGATGTGGACCATGATAGGTCCTTACTGATGTGGACCATGATAGGTCCTTACTGATGTGGACCATGATAGGTCCTTACTGATGTGGACCATGATAGGTCCTTACTGATGTGGACCATGATAGGTCCTTACTGATGTGGACCATGATAGGTCCTTACTGATGTGGACCATGATAGGTCCTTACTGATGTGGACCATGATAGGTCCTTACTGATGTGGACCATGATAGGTCCTTACTGATGTGGACCATGATAGGTCCTTACTGATGTGGACCATGATAGGTCCTTACTGATATGGACCATGATAGGTCCTTACTGATATGGACCATGATAGGTCCTTACTGATATGGACCATGATAGGTCCTTACTGATGTGGACCATGATAGGTCCTTACTGATGTGGACCATGATAGGTCCTTACTGATATGGACCATGATAGGTCCTTACTGATGTGGACCATGATAGGTCCTTACTGATATGGACCATGATAGGTCCTTACTGATGTGGACCATGATAGGTCCTTACTGATGTGGACCATGATAGGTCCTTACTGATGTGGACCATGATAGGTCCTTACTGATATGGACCATGATAGGTCCTTACTGATGTGGACACCGAGGAACTTGAACCTCTCGACCCGCTCCACTACAGCCCCGTCGATGTGAATGGACCGGCTCAATAACGTTAAACCCCAACACCCAGACTGGCTCAATAACATTAAACCCCAACACCCACCCAGACTGGCTCAATAACATTAAACCCCAACACCCAGACTGGCTCAATAACATTAAACCCCAACACCCAGACTGGCTCAATAACATTAAACCCCAACACCCACCCAGACCGGCTCAATAACATTAAACCCCAACATCCAGACTGGCTCAATAACATTAAACCCCAACACCCAGACCGGCTCAATAACATTAAACCCCAACACCCAGACTGGCTCAATAACATTAAACCCCAACACCCAGACCGGCTCAATAACATTAAACCCCTACACCCACCCAGACTGGCTCAATAACATTAAACACCTACACCCACCCAGACTGGCTCAATAACATTAAACCCCTACACCCACCCAGACTGGCTCAATAACGTTAAACCCCTACACCCACCCAGACTGGCTCAATAACGTTAAACCCCAACACCCAGACTGGCTCAATAACATTAAACCCCAACACCCAGACTGGCTCAATAACATTAAACCCCAACACCCACCCAGACTGGCTCAATAACGTTAAACCCCAACACCCAGACTGGCTCAATAACATTAAACCCAAACACCCAGACTGGCTCAATAACATTAAACCCCAACACCCAGACTGGCTCAATAACATTAAACCCAAACACCCAGACTGGCTTAATAACATTAAACCCCAACACCCAGACTGGCTCAATAACATTAAACCCCAACACCCAGACCGGCTCAATAACATTAAACCCCTACACCCACCCAGACTGGCTCAATAACATTAAACCCCTACACCCACCCAGACTGGCTCAATAACATTAAACCCCTACACCCACCCAGACTGGCTCAATAACGTTAAACCCCAACACCCAGACTGGCTCAATAACATTAAACCCCAACACCCAGACTGGCTCAATAACATTAAACCCCAACACCCACCCAGACTGGCTCAATAACGTTAAACCCCAACACCCAGACTGGCTCAATAACATTAAACCCCAACACCCAGACCGGCTTAATAACATTAAACCCAAACACCCAGACTGGCTCAATAACATTAAACCCCAACACCCAGACTGGCTCAATAACATTAAACCCCAACACCCAGACTGGCTTAATAACATTAAACCCCAACACCCAGACTGGCTTAATAACATTAAACCCCAACACCCAGACTGGCTCAATAACATTAAACCCCAACACCCAGACCGGCTTAATAACATTAAACCCCAACACCCACCCAGACTGGCTCAATAACATTAAACCCCAACACCCAGACCGGCTCAATAACATTAAACCCCAACACCCAGACTGGCTCAATAACATTAAACCCCAACACCCAGACCGGCTCAATAACATTAAACCCCAACACCCAGACTGGCTCAATAACATTAAACCCCAACACCCAGACTGGCTTAATAACATTAAACCCCAACACCCAGACTGGCTTAATAACATTAAACCCCAACACCCAGACTGGCTCAATAACATTAAACCCCAACACCCACCCAGACTGGCTCAATAACATTAAACCCCAACACCCAGACCGGCTTAATAACATTAAACCCCAACACCCACCCAGACTGGCTCAATAACATTAAACCCCAACACCCAGACCGGCTCAATAACATTAAACCCCAACACCCAGACCGGCTTAATAACATTAAACCCCAACACCCAGACCGGCTCAATAACATTAAACCCCAACACCCAGACTGGCTCAATAACATTAAACCCCAACACCCAGACCGGCTCAATAACATTAAACCCCAACACCCAGACTGGCTCAATAACATTAAACCCCAACACCCACCCAGACTGGCTCAATAACATTAAACCCCAACACCCAGACCGGCTTAATAACATTAAACCCCAACACCCACCCAGACTGGCTCAATAACATTAAACCCCAACACCCAGACCGGCTTAATAACATTAAACCCCAACACCCAGACCTGCTCAATAACATTAAACCCCAACACCCAGACCGGCTCAATAACATTAAACCCCAACACCCAGACTGGCTCAATAACATTAAACCCCAACACCCAGACTGGCTCAATAACATTAAACCCCAACACCCACCCAGACTGGCTCAATAACATTAAACCCCAACACCCACCCAGACTGGCTCAATAACATTAAACCCCAACACCCACCCAGACTGGCTCAATAACATTAAACCCCAACACCCACCCAGACTGGCTCAATAACATTAAACCCCAACACCCACCCAGACTGGCTCAATAACATTAAACCCCAACACCCACCCAGACTGGCTCAATAACATTAAACCCCAACACCCACCCAGACTGGCTCAATAACATTAAACCCCAACACCCACCCAGACTGGCTCAATAACATTAAACCCCAACACCCAGACTGGCTCAATAACATTAAACCCCAACACCCAGACTGGCTCAATAACATTAAACCCCAACACCCAGACTGGCTCAATAACATTAAACCCCAACACCCAGACTGGCTCAATAACATTAAACCCCAACACCCAGACTGGCTCAATAACATTAAACCCCAACACCCACCCGGACTTGAGCAATTTACCTCTCCAATTAGCACAGTGACATGAGGAAATGGAATACTATCTATACTCTACGGTTCTGTAAGTTCCATTTAGACAGACAGGGAAAAGGTGACGGACAAGCTAATTGGTTTAGACTAATGGAAGACAAAACAGAACAGAGCCAGGTGGTTGTGACGAGGTGTGTGTGTGTGTGTGTGTGTGTGTGTGTGTGTGTGTGTGTGTGTGTGACACAGATGGCTTTGTTTTCTCCAATGATAATTACTATGACAACGTTCTGACTGTAGTCAGGTCAGCTGCAGGGTAACCGCTGACAATAACCTACATTAAACAATGATAATAGCATCACACACACACACACAAACACACACACACACACACACACACACACACACACACACACACACACACACACACACTTCCCCTAACATCACAGTAATGGATTACTATGTATTGAACTGCCATTGATGAATTTGTACATGAACGATGACTTGATGCCTGTACTGAATCAGAGGGTCTGGTATGTATTAATTTAACTGTCCCTCAGCCTGTAGGGCCTGTAGGGATGTAGAGCCTGTAGAGATGTAGAGCCTGTAGAGATTTAGAGCCTGTAGAGATGTAGAGCCTGTAGAGATGTGAGCCTCTAGAGCCTGTAGAGATGTAGAGCCTGTAGAGATTTAGAGCCTGTAGAGATGTAGAGATGTAGAGATGTGAGCCTCTAGAGATGTAGAGATGTAGAGCCTGTAGAGATGTAGAGATGTAGAGCCTGTAGAGATGTAGAGCCTGTAGAGATGTAGAGCCTGTAGAGATGTAGAGCCTGTAGAGATGTAGAGCCTGTAGAGATGTAGAGCCTGTAGAGATGTAGAGCCTGTAGAGATGTTGATGTAGAGCCTGTAGAGATGTAGAGCCTGTAGAGATGTAGAGCCTGTAGAGATGTAGAGCCTGTTGAGATGTAGAGCCTGTAGAGATGTAGAGCCTGTAGAGATGTAGAGCCTGTAGAGATGTAGAGATGTAGAGCCTGTTGAGATGTAGAGCCTGTTGAGATGTAGAGCCTGTTGAGATGTAGAGCCTGTAGAGCCTGTAGAGATGTAGAGCCTGTTGAGATGTAGAGCCTGTAGAGCCTGTAGAGCCTGTAGAGATGTAGAGCCTGTAGAGCCTGTAGAGATGTAGAGCCTGTAGAGATGTAGAGCCTGTTGAGATGTAGAGCCTGTTGAGATGTAGAGCCTGTAGAGATGTAGAGCCTGTAGAGATGTAGAGCCTGTAGAGATGTAGAGCCTGTAGAGATGTAGAGCCTGTAGAGATGTAGAGCCTGTTGAGATGTAGAGCCTGTAGAGATGTAGAGCCTGTAGAGATGTAGAGCCTGTAGAGATGTAGAGCCTGTAGAGATGTAGAGCCTGTTGAGATGTAGAGCCTGTAGAGATGTAGAGCCTGTTGAGATGTAGAGCCTGTAGAGATGTAGAGCCTGTAGAGATGTAGAGCCTGTAGAGATGTAGAGCCTGTTGAGATGTAGAGCCTGTTGAGATGTAGAGCCTGTTGAGATGTAGAGCCTGTTGAGATGTAGAGCCTGTAGAGATGTAGAGCCTGTAGAGATGTAGAGCCTGTAGAGATGTAGAGCCTGTAGAGATGTAGAGCCTGTAGAGATGTAGAGCCTGTAGAGATGTAGAGATGTAGAGCCTGTAGAGATGTAGAGCCTGTAGAGATGTAGAGCCTGTTGAGATGTAGAGCCTGTAGAGATGTAGAGCCTGTAGAGATGTAGAGCCTGTAGAGATGTAGAGCCTGTTGAGATGTAGAGCCTGTTGAGATGTAGAGCCTGTAGAGATGTAGAGCCTGTAGAGATGTAGAGCCTGTAGAGATGTAGAGCCTGTAGAGATGTAGAGCCTGTTGAGATGTAGAGCCTGTAGAGATGTAGAGCCTGTTGAGATGTAGAGCCTGTAGAGATGTAGAGCCTGTAGAGATGTAGAGCCTGTAGAGATGTGAGCCTATAGAGATGTGAGCCTGTAGAGATGTAGAGCCTGTTGAGATGTAGAGCCTGTAGAGATGTGAGCCTATAGGGCCTGTAGTAATGTAGAGATGTAGAGCCTGTAGAGATGTAGAGCCTGTAGAGATGTGAGCCTATAGGGCCTGTAGTAATGTAGAGATGTAGAGCCTGTAGAGATGTAGAGCCTGTAGAGATGTAGAGCCTGTAGAGCCTGTAGAGATGTGAGCCTGTAGAGATGTAGAGCCTGTAGAGATGTGAGCCTGTAGAGATGTAGAGCCTGTAGAGATGTAGAGCCTGTAGAGATGTAGAGCCTGTAGAGATGTAGAGCCTGTAGAGATGTGAGCCTGTAGAGATGTAGAGCCTGTAGAGATGTAGAGCCTGTAGAGATGTAGAGCCTGTAGAGCCTGTTGAGATGTAGAGCCTGTAGAGATGTGAGCCTATAGGGCCTGTAGAGATGTAGAGCCTGTAGAGATGTGAGCCTATAGAGATGTAGAGCCTGTAGAGATGTGAGCCTATAGGGCCTGTAGAGATGTAGAGCCTGTAGAGATGTGAGCCTATAGAGATGTAGAGCCTGTAGAGATGTGAGCCTATAGGGCCTGTAGAGATGTAGAGATGTAGAGCCTGTAGAGATGTGAGCCTATAGGTCCTGTAGAGATGTAGAGCCTGTAGAGATGTGAGCCTATAGAGATGTAGAGCCTGTAGAGATGTGAGCCTATAGGGCTTGTAGAGATGTAGAGATGTAGAGCCTGTAGAGATGTGAGCCTGTAGAGATGTAGAGCCTGTAGAGATGTGAGCCTATAGGGCCTGTAGAGATGTAGAGATGTAGAGCCTGTAGAGATGTGAGCCTATAGAGATGTGAGCCTGTAGAGATGTAGAGCCTGTAGAGATGTAGAGCCTGTAGAGATGTAGAGCCTGTAGAGATGTAGAGCCTGTAGAGATGTAGAGCCTGTAGAGATGTAGAGCCTGTTGAGATGTAGAGCCTGTAGAGATGTGAGCCTATAGGTACTGTAGAGATGTAGAGCCTGTAGAGATGTGAGCCTATAGAGATGTAGAGCCTGTAGAGATGTGAGCCTATAGGGCCTGTAGAGATGTAGAGCCTGTAGAGATGTGAGCATATAGAGATGTAGAGCCTGTAGAGATGTGAGCCTATAGGGCCTGTAGAGATGTAGAGATGTAGAGCCTGTAGAGATGTGAGCCTATAGGGCCTGTAGAGATGTAGAGCCTGTAGAGATGTGAGCCTATAGAGATGTAGAGCCTGTAGAGATGTGAGCCTATAGGGCCTGTAGAGATGTAGAGATGTAGAGCCTGTAGAGATGTGAGCCTGTAGAGATGTAGAGCCTGTAGAGATGTGAGCCTATAGGGCCTGTAGAGATGTAGAGATGTAGAGCCTGTAGAGATGTGAGCCTATAGGGCCTGTAGTAATGTAGAGATGGCATTGTTGTACTTTGCTGCTTGTGAGTTATTTATTGACCTTAATATTCTATAACAGGAAATCAAAGACAGGTCTGATGCAGTAGAGTATATTGGTATTCTAATGAGACAGTGTTTATGTCCCAAATGGAACCCTATTCCCTATCTAGTGCACTACCTTTGACCAGAGCACTATGGGCCCTGGTCAGAAGTAGTTCACTAAATAGGGGATAGGGTAGTATTTGGGAATCCACCAGTCTTCGCAATTGGAGAAGTGTTATGTGACAGAAAATGTAAAAAAACGTTAATTTCCATAACTAGGGACATCTGTTATCAAAAAGTAACAATCCCTCCCTGTCTGTATCCTCTCCAGCATGATGGAAGCTGTTGTGTGAGGGAGGGCTAAAAATACCTTTATTACCATAATTCCAAATGAATACATGTGGACTGGCCATGTTGATGGCTTTAGTTGGACAATAATGACTGTGACTCCTACTGTCGCTGTGTGCTGTGGTCTGCTACGGTTGCTCACCCTGCCTCCCCCTCTGATTTCCTGGTGCCCAGACTCCAGATTCACCGTGGCACAAAGGGTGGCACAACACTCTGCAGTGCTGGTTGCCAGCCCCATTATCACTGAGGGGAACAAACTAGCACCAGCCTACTGCAAACTCAATCACACACTGCTCTCTGCTTTTTCAGAATTGGCTGTTTGCCCGCTAATTGGTGCACAACGTTTTCAATTGGCTCCTCTGCCTCCGTGTCCTGGGGAGCTAGCTGGAGATTTACTGTGCAATATAGTACTGTATGTTGGCAGTGAACACGTCAAGGCAACGGGATATGGTTATGGATGGTTGTAAATTGGATTGTATGATTGGATGATTGGATGATTGTAAATAACCATGTTAATAATAGTGTTACAATATGGAGGACATTTTGATCAAGCAGTGTGTATTGTGTTCTAAAGAAAGGAAACTGTAATCTAGGCTATACTTAAAAGTAGTTATATGTGTTTTGAGTTGAGTGGGATTATTGGTCAAATAAAAGTCTATTGGAATAAATATATAATTTCAGTACATACACGGTACAAACATCTTCTATATCTTGACGGTTAAGAGCTCTCTTGCGACCTGTTATTTCCTCTTATGACCTGTTATTTCCTCTTGCGACCTGTTATTTCCTCTTGCGACCTGTTATTTCCTCTTATGACCTGTTATTTCCTCTTATGACCTGTTATTTCCTCTTGTGACCTGTTATTTCCTCTTGTGACCTGTTATTTCCTATTGTGACCTGTTATTTCCTCTTGTGACCTGTTATTTCCTCTTGTGACCTGTTATTTCCTATTGTGACCTGTTATTTCCTCTTGTGACCTGTTATTTCCTCTTGTGACCTGTTATTTCCTCTTGTGACCTGGTATTTCCTATTGTGACCTGTTATTTCCTCTTGTGACCTGTTATTTCCTCTTATGACCTGTTATTTCCTATTGTGACCTGTTATTTCCTCTTGTGACCTGTTATTTCCTCTTGTGACCTGTTATTTCCTCTTGTGACCTGGTATTTCCTCGTGTGACCTGGTATTTCCTCTTGTGACCTGGTATTTCCTCTTGTGACCTGTTATTTCCTCTTGTGACCTGTTATTTCCTCTTGTGACCTGTTATTTCCTCTTGTGACCTGTTATTTCCTCTTATGACCTGGTATTTCCTCTTGTGACCTGGTATTTCCTCTTGTGACCTGTTATTTCCTCTTGTGACCTGTTATTTCCTCTTGTGACCTGTTATTTCCTCTTGTGACCTGTTATTTCCTCTTATGACCTGTTATTTCCTCTTGTGACCTGTTATTTCCTCTTGTGACCTGGTATTTCCTCTTGCGACCTGTTATTTCCTCTTATGACCTGTTATTTCCTCTTATGACCTGTTATTTCCTCATATGACCTCCTTTAGAACTCTTATGACCTCCCAATGAACTATTATGACCTCACTCTCTGAGCCATAAATATTAAATCAGACTAATTTCTTCTCTTTCAGGAATCTATTAGACAGAGACACATTCTCCAAATCTGATCCATGTAAGTACTTTACCTTCACAGTTATCATTTCACATTTATCACAATTATTACTGTATTGCGTTCAATTACAGATGATTGACTGGCTTAGCCTATACGGCTAGTATGTGTAAAGAATAAAGATCTCCACGATGTAATTACATTTTTTATACAACACAGGTGTCACTTTCTGACCTTAGTTCCTTTTTTATGTCTTTATTTTAGTTGGTCAGGGCGTGAGTTGGGGTGGGCATTCTATGTTGTTTTTCTATGTTTTGTTCTGTTGTTCTATTTCTATGTGTTTGGCCTAGTATGGTTCTCAATCAGAGGCAGGTGTCAGTCGTTGTCTCTGATTGGGAGCCATATTTAGGTATCCTGTTTTCTTTTGTGTTTTGTGGGTGGTTGTTTCCTGTGTCTGTGTTTGCACCATACGGGACTGTTTCGGTTGTTTGTTTGTACTTTTGTTAAGTGTTCTGTTGATTTATTAAATATTCTCATTATGGACACTTACCACGCTGCACATTGGTCCGATCCTTGCTACTCCTCTTCAGACGAAGAGGAAATCCGTTACAACAGGTGTCAAACTCATTCCACGGAGGCCCGAGTGTCGGCGGGTTATCGCTCCTCCCTTGAACTTGATTGACGAATTAAGGTCACTAATTAGTAAGGAACACCCCACACCTGGTTGTCTAGGGCCTAATTAAAAGGAAAAACCAAAAAACCTGCGGACACTAGGCCCTCCGTGGATTGAGTTTGACAACCCTGCCCTATACTTTCCTTCACTTTATCTGGGCTTAACTGTGATTTAGTTGACTCTGCTATTTCAAAGTGTTCCCTCAATAACTGCATCTCATTTGCAGAGTAATGTGACAGGTCTTTGTCACAGCTAGAGTTACAGAAAGAGACAGTAGCTTTAAGCGATAGTTTGTGATTTTGGCAATGAGGCCCTTTTATCTACTTCCCCAGAGTCAGATGAATTTGTGGATACCATTTTTACGTACTGTATCTTCATCCAGTATGAAGGAAGGTGCTAACTAGCATTAGCGCAATTGCTAAGTAGCGTTAGCACAATGACTGGAAGTCTATAGCTGTTCCAGATGACTTCCAGACTTCCAATCATTGCACTAACGCTAGTTAGCATTGGCTCGCTAAACTACCTCTATCTTCCTTCATATTGGACGCAGATACATACAAATGGTATCCTTAAGTTCATCTGACTCTGGACAAGTAGGTAAAGCGCATCATTGCCAAAATCCTGAACTTTCCCTTTTAATGCAGTGCAGCTACAGTATGGTTCAAACAGCCCTGACTGAACACATATGGGCTTCTTTGAGTTAAGCTGCCTCAGAGGAGAGGAGGAGGGGAAGAGGAGTGGAGGAGGGGAGGAGGGGAGAGGAGTGGAGAGGAGTGGGAGAGGAGAGGAGGGGAAGAGGAGGAGAGAAGGTGAGGAGGAGGGGAGAGGAGTGGAGAGGAGGAGGAGAGGTGGAGAGGAGTGGAGAGGAGTGGGAGAGGAGAGGAGGGGAAGAGGAGGAGAGAAGGAGAGGAGTGGAGAGGAGTGGAGAGGAGAGGAGGAGGGGAAGAGGAGGAGGGGAAGAGGAGAGGAGGAGAGGAGAACTACGTTTGATGCCTCCAGGGGGTGTTTTTGTATAGAGGCCTTAGATGCATCCCAAATTGCAGGGCCAGGTCAAAAAAAAGTGCACTATAATGTATATTACTGATGGGGTGAAAACTGTTTTTGGATGATTGTTATATTGATATTTGATTCCAAGTATCGATTTGGGGTCACTTAGAAATGTCCTTGTTTTTGAAAGAAAGGCACCGTTTTTTGTCCATTAAAATAACATCAAATTGATCAGAAATACAGTGGAGACATTGTTAATGTTGTAAATGACTATTGTAGCTGGAAACGGCAGGTTTTTTATGGAATATCTACATAGGCGTACAGAGGCCCATTATCATCAACCGTCACTCCTGTGTTCCAATGGCACGTTGTGTTAGCTAATCCAAGTTGAACATTTTAAAAGGCTAATTGATCATTAGAAAACCCTTTTGCAATTATGTTAGCACAGCTGAAAACTGTTGTTCTGATTGAAGAAACAATACAACTGGCCTTCTTTAGACTAGTTGAGTATCTGGAGCATCAGCATTTGTGGGTTCGATTACAGGCTCAAAATGGCCAGATTTAAAGAACTTTCTTCTGAAACTGTTCAGTCTATTTTTGTTCTGAGAAATGAAGGCTATTTCATGCGAGAAATTGCCAAGAAACTGAAGATCTCGTACAACGCTGTGTACTACTCCTTTCACAGAACAGTGCAATCTGGCCCGAACCAGTTTTTTGCAGAGCTGCAAAAAAAAGCCATATCTCAGACTGGCCAATAAAAATAAAAGATGAAGATGGGCAAAAGAACACAGACACCCGACAGAGGAACTGTTCCTAGAAGGCCAGCATCCCGGAGTCCCCTCTTCACTTTTGACATTGAGACTGTTTTTTTGCGGGTACTATTTAATGAAGCTGCCAGTTGAGGACTTGTGAGGTATCTGTTTCTCAAACTAAACACTCTAATGTACTTGTCCTCTTGCTCGGTTGTGCACCGGGGCTTCCCACTCCTCTTTCTATTCTGTGCCATATCGCCACCTACTGTATCGTGATAATATCATATCGTGAGGCCCCTGGCAATTCCCAGCTCTACTATACGGGGGATATAGTGCCATTTGGAACGCACTCAATGCCATTTCTATGGTCCTACTTTCTAAAGGGATGAAGTATGGAGGAGATTGGAGGAGACATTAAGACCTAATAGGGTCAGAGTTCAATCCTTTAGTGTGTAAAATAAATAACACTCCCAGTCCCCTTCTAAAATACCAGGATATATACCCTCTGTCCCTTTCTAAAAGACCAGGATATAATCTCTCCCTGTCCCCTAATTAGAGACCAGGATATAATCTCCCTGTCCCTTTCTAAGAGACCAGGATATAATCTCACTGACCCCTAATTAGAGACCAGGATATAATCCCTCCCTGTCCCCTTCTAAGAGACCAGGATATAATCTCTCCCTGTCCCTTTCTAAGAGACCAGGATATAATCTCCCTGTCCCCTAATTAGAGACCAGGATATAAT
>NC_052320.1:3110214-3235214 GCF_016432855.1 Salvelinus namaycush | reverse complement strand
TTTAGCAGAGCTTGCCTGCTAGGTGCAATGGAACCAATTAATTGATGTGCATTTGGCACGTAGAATCCAAAAAGTTACAGCAATGCACTATAGCACATGGAAATGCCCAATCTCTTCCTCCCACTGTGTGTGGCTGTGAAGCTTCCTCTCCCTCTCCTCCTCTCACTGTGTGTGGCTGTGAAGCTTCCTCTCCCTCTCCTCCTCTCACTGTGTATGGCTGTGAAGCTTCCTCTCCCTCTCCTCCTCTCACTGTGTGTGGCTGTGAAGCTTCCTCTCCCTCTCATCCTCTCACTGTGTATGGCTGTGAAGCTTCCTCTCCCTCTCCTCCAAACACGGTGTGTGGCTGTGAAGCTTCCTCTCCCTCTCCTCCTCTTACTGTGTATGGCTGTTGAGCTTCCTCTCCCTCTCTTCCTTTCTCTGTTCCTCTCTTCTTCTCTTTGTTCCTCTCTCTTCTTCTCTTTGTTCCTCTCTCTTCTTCTCTCTGTTCCTCTCTCTTCTTCTCTCTGTTCCTCTCTTTTCTTCTCTCTGTTCCTCTCTCTTCTTCTCTCTGTTCCTCTCTCTTCTTCTCTCTGTTCCTCTCTCTTCTTCTCTTTGTTCCTCTCTCTTCTCTCTGTTGTTATCAGGTTACATGCCACCCGCTAACAGATAACAAGCTCAGGGTGCAGCGGCCGCTAAATCTCTATTTTTAAAGAGATATGTGGTCTGTTATTTGGCTCAGGGCAGATTGGCTTTGTGAGCCAGAGTCAAGCTGTGTACAGTTGATAAAGCTAAGCGTTGGTGTCAGCCCCTCTCTCATCAAATGTGTTTTTGTCCTCCTTGTGTTGAGTTAGAAGATACGGTCTGAGCTCTCCTCTGTCTCACCCTGCCACAGACCGCCTGTAATCACAGTACTCTTCTTTCTGTGGGTGGAACTCTTCCTATCTATCCACTGTCTCTTATAGCCCTAGTACTGTAGGAGGGATTCTGCTATCTATCTACTCTGTGGGAGGATGACCTTTTTTATTTGTTTTATTAGAATAGACAAAGGTTAGACTAAATGAGAAGGGGAGCCAGATGAGAGTTGTTGGAGACAGACAAGGAACTTTTCTATCTATCTACTCTATAAGAGGAGGAACTGTCTTCTATCTACCCTGTAGGAGGGACGAACTGGCCTCTATCTACTCTGTAGGAGGGAGGATCTGTCTTCTATCTACTCTGTAGGAGGGAGGATCTGTCTTCTATCTACTCTGTAGGAGGGATGATCTGTCTTCTATCTACTCTGTAGGAGGGGGAACTGTCTTCTATCTACCCTATAGGAGAGGGAAATGGCCTCTATCTACTCAGTGGGGGAGGAAATGTCTTCTATCTACTCTGTAGGAGGAGGAACTGGCCTCTATCTACTCTGTAGGAGGAGGAACTGGCCTCTATCTACTCTGTAGGAGGAGGAACTGGCCTCTATCTACTCTGTAGGAGGAGGAACTGGCCTCTATCTACTCTGAGGAAGCCCTGTCATATCTACTGTGGGAGGACCTGTCATATCTACTGTGGGAGGACCTGTCATATCTACTGTGGGGAGGACCTGTCATATCTACTGTGGGAGGACCTGTCATATCTACTGTGGGGAGGACCTGTCATATCTACTGTGGGAGGCCCTGTCATATCTACTGTGGGAGGACCTGTCATATCTACTGTGGGGAGGACCTGTCATATCTACTGTGGGAGGACCTGTCATATCTACTGTGGGGAGGACCTGTCATATCTACTGTGGGAGGACCTGTCATATCTACTGTGGGAGAACCTGTCATATCTACTGTGGGAGGACCTGTCATATCTACTGTGGGGAGGACCTGTCATATCTACTGTGGGAGGCCCTGTCATATCTACTGTGGGAGGACCTGTCATATCTACTGTGGGAGGACCTGTCATATCTACTGTGGGAGGACCTGTCATATCTACTGTGGGAGGACCTGTCATATCTACTGTGGGAGGACCTGTCATATCTACTGTGGGGAGGACCTGTCATATCTACTGTGGGGAGGACCTGTCATATCTACTGTGGGAGGACCTGTCATATCTACTGTGGGGAGGACCTGTCATATCTACTGTGGGGAGGACCTGTCATATCTACTGTGGGGAGGACCTGTCATATCTACTGTGGGAGGACCTGTCATATCTACTGTGGGAGACCTGTCATATCTACTATGGGAGGACCTGTCATATCTACTGTGGGAGGACCTGTCATATCTACTGTGGGGAGAACCTGTCATATCTACTGTGGGAGGACCTGTCATATCTACTGTGGGGAGGACCTGTCATATCTACTGTGGGAGGACCTGTCATATCTACTGTGGGGAGACCTGTCATATCTACTGTGGGAGGACCTGTCATATCTACTGTGGGGAGGACCTGTCATATCTACTGTGGGAGGACCTGTCATATCTACTGTGGGGAGAACCTGTCATATCTACTGTGGGAGGACCTGTCATATCTACTGTGGGGAGGACCTGTCATATCTACTGTGGGGAGGACCTGTCATATCTACTGTGGGAGGACCTGTCATATCTACTGTGGGAGGACCTGTCATATCTACTGTGGGAGGACCTGTCATATCTACTGTGGGAGGACCTGTCATATCTACTGTGGGGAGGACCTGTCATATCTACTGTGGGGAGGACCTGTCATATCTACTGTGGGAGGACCTGTCATATCTACTGTGGGAGGACCTGTCATATCTACTATGGGAGGACCTGTCATATCTACTGTGGGAGGACCTGTCATATCTACTGTGGGAGACCTGTCATATCTACTGTGGGAGGACCTGTCATATCTACTGTGGGAGGACCTGTCATATCTACTATGGGAGGACCTGTCATATCTACTGTGGGAGGACCTGTCATATCTACTGTGGGAGGACCTGTCATATCTACTGTGGGGAGGACCTGTCATATCTACTGTGGGGAGGACCTGTCATATCTACTGTGGGAGGACCTGTCATATCTACTGTGGGAGGACCTGTCATATCTACTGTGGGAGGACCTGTCATATCTACTGTGGGGAGGACCTGTCATATCTACTGTGGGAGGACCTGTCATATCTACTGTGGGGAGGACCTGTCATATCTACTGTGGGAGGACCTGTCATATCTACTGTGGGAGGACCTGTCATATCTACTGTGGGAGGACCTGTCATATCTACTGTGGGAGGACCTGTCATATCTACTGTGGGAGGACCTGTCATATCTACTGTGGGAGACCCTGTCATATCTACTGTGGGAGGACCTGTCATATCTACTGGGGGAGGACCTGTCATATCTACTGTGGGGAGGACCTGTCATATCTACTGTGGGGAGGACCTGTCATATAGTACCTGCATAGTAATTACCTTGAAGGATGAGCAATGCAATACGTGGACTTTGTTGTTGTTAGTTCTGCGATGAAAGGAACGTTCTACCTACAGTATTATTTTGAAACGTAGTTGTGATTGCAGTAAGTTGTCTTTCAGGGTTCATGCCAGACCGTGGCTCTTCTGATTCATTTTGGATTCTCCATTTGTTATGCAATAGGTTGGGCTATATCGGTCAATCAATCACCTCGTGTTTTACTGAGCTTAGATTACTTTACAATCCTCAAGATGGATCTACATAATACTTGCTTTAATATATAATGTATGGGTTGTAATGTTTGTAATGTATAATTACCCCATTAACTATTCCATAGCATTCAGCTGAGCTGACAGATATATTGATGTAGTTAGTGGCTTAATAAGTGGTTTTCCTGGTACAGACTCCCCGTTGTTCCCTGTATTTCAGACTCCCATGTCTATTGGTCCATGCTTTACATAAATCACATTCATCTTATATTATCTCCACATCTCCTCCTCACAATGTATTCTAGTTAAGGTTAGAGAGAAGGCTGAGAGTAGGCTGAATCCGAGATAAATCACATTACACGTTCCTGTTGTTCCAAGCTGGAATCTCCCACATCTCCACATCTGCTCCTCACAAGGTATTCTAGTTAAGATTAGAGGGAAGGAAGCGGAGGTTATGCACAGTCAGAGCCCTGTATCCGACATCTCACTCTATAATATATTGTTGTTAAGCTTCCAGAGAAGGCTGTGAGGAGGATTTAACCAGCATCTCCTCCCCACAATGTATTCCAGTTAAAGGGGAAATCTGGGATTGGTACGTCACCCTTCTCCAGCGCCATCCCTGAACTGTTTACCAAACCAAATGGCTGGGTGTGAACGCTTTGTTGTTTTTCGAATCCCAGATTGCCCCTTTACGGATAGCGGGGCAGAGTCTGAACGACATCTCTCCCCACAATGTACAGTGCCTTCAGGAAGTATTCATACCCCTTGACTTACTGGACAATGTATTGTAGGTTAGAGGGGTAAAGTCATCTCTCCCACAACGTCTTCTATTCTTAAAGGGAGAAAGCTGAGGCTCCACCCCACAATGTGTTGTAGGTTAGAGGGGTAAAGTCATCTCTCCCACAACGTCTTCTATTCTTAAAGGGAGAAAGCTGAGGCTCCACCCCACAATGTATTGTAGTTCAGGCTCCCGAGTGGCACAGCGGTCAAGGCACTGCATCTCAGTGCTAGAGGCGTCACTACAGACCCTGGTTAGATTCCAGGCTGTATCACAACCGGCCGTGATTGGGAGTGCCATAGGGCGGCGCACAATTGTCCCAGCATCGTCCGGGTTAGTGTTTAGCCGGGGTAGGCCGTCATTGTAAACAAGAATTTGTTCTTAACTGACTTGCCTAGTTAAATGAAAGTTACATTTGTTATGTTCTGTTAATTACTGATGTCCCCTTTAAGAATTTAACCTTCATTTAACTAGGCAAGTCAGTGGGCATGCGCAGTGTTGTATGTTATTCTGGTACTAACTCGTTTTAGTAAATGTGAAGCTCCAGTTCCATTTCTTGTATTCAGAGTCTTTCTTATTACATAAATAAGTAATAAGAGCTAAGACACTACAAAATTAATAAATAAAAGGTTAGTGAGGTGCAGCAGAGAGGTGCAGCAGAGAGGTGCAGCAGAGAGGTGCAGCAGAGAGGTGCAGCAGAGAGGTGCAGCAGAGAGGGGCAGCAGAGAGGGGCAGCAGAAAGGTGCAGCAGAGAGCAGAAGCCCTAAGATCTGAGAGCTCACAGCAGGGTTTGTCTGTGTGGGGTTGACAGGTGATGGTAGTTCTGCCTGGCTGATCCTGGCTCCTGGTTTGTCTGTGTGGGGTTGACAGGTGATGGTAGTTCTGCCTGGCTGATCCTGGCTCCTGGCTAAGCTTCAGACACCCACTGTGCAGAGCCAGAGGGGACATCCAGGTTAGGCTTCTTGGCTCAGAGAGGGGATATTGACTGGTCCTAAATCTAAAGTTAGGTCAGAGATGGACAGAACAGGAGAGAGATAGAGAGGAAGAGCCTTTAGCTTCCCTGTAACAGACTGCAGTACTACATACTGTATGAGCTTCCCTATAACAGACTGCAGTACTACATACTATATGAGCTTCCCTGTAACAGACTGCAGTACTAAATAATGTATGAGCTTCCCTATAACAGACTGCAGTACTACATACTGTATGAGCTTCCCTATAACAGACTGCAGAATTACATACTGTATGAGCTTCCCTATAACAGACTGTAGTACTACATACTGTATGAGCTTCCCTATAACAGACTGCAGTACTACATAATGTATGAGCTTCCCTATAACAGACTGCAGAATTACATACTGTATGAGCTTCCCTATAACAGACTGCAGTACTACATACTGTATGAGCTTCCCTATAACAGACTGCAGTACTACACAGAGGTGGGACCAAGTCATTGTTTTACAAGTCACAAGTAAGTCAAGTCTTAGCACTCAAGTCCCAAGTCAAGTCCCAAGTCAAGACAGTCAAGTCCGAGTCAAGTCCCAAGTCAAGACAGTCAAGCCCGAGTCAAGTCTCAAGTCCTAAACTTTGAGTTTCGAGTCCTAAACAAGTCATAATGTGCTCTTCACCAAATGTAATACCATTTGATATTTTTAACAAGAGTAATAGTTAGTATATTACATTTACGCAAATCATGAATGCTTTTAAAAATATCTATATATTTATTACTTCCCAAATATACGTTATATTTCCATGGAAATACATGGGTAGCCATGAGAAAGACCCCGCCTCCAATAGTGATCGACTATCGAGGACCGCTATGGGGCGCAATCGGGCGATGTAGGCTTGTACACAATCGCCCAACCTTAACACACACACACACACACACACTCTCTGTGTTGTTACAGTAATCTAACGTATGTCAATGGTTTTAGGAACAGCAGTAACATCAGGCAGGATTTAGGCTTCCAGCTGTCTAGCCAATTGTAGCTCAATCTTGGGTGCAATGATCACGTTCCCGTACTGACTGACTGTGTGGAGGCTCATTGATTTAATGTTACGTTAGCCTACATGATACACTAGTAAAGTAATAAAATATATAGCTGTCGGCTACATTAGCCACGACTTACCGTTCTTTGTGCAGCTTCAAATGTCGAACGAAGTTTGAAATTGTTGCGCCTTCGTCTGTAATTTTCTTCCCGTATGTTTTGCAAGTTGCAATCCTTTTTTTGTTGATATCTGAAAATAATAATTTTGGGTATCATCTTTCCAAGGGCTCCATCTGAATTCACCCGCCGACGTTCCTCTGCACTGCCACGCGCAACTTTTTCTCAGCTGGCACAATTTGATTGGCTGCTGTCCGATTCAAACTGTAGTCCGTTAAATGAAGAGTTGATGCGCTGCACACTTTTTTTAATAGCATCATTTTTAATATTTGGGCTTGGGGAGGGTATCAAGTCAGGTTTGGGAGGGTATCAAGTCAGGTTGGGGAGGGTATCAAGTCAGCTTGGGGAGGGTATCAAGTCAGCTTGGGGAGGGTATCAAGTCAGCTTGGGGAGGGTATCAAGTCAGCTTGGGGAGGGTATCAAGTCAGCTTGGGGAGGGTATCAAGTCAGTTTGGGGAGGGTATCAAGTCAGCTTGGGGAGGGTATCAAGTCAGCTTGGGGAAGGTATCAAGTCAGCTTGGGGAGGGTATCAAGTCAGCTTGGGGAAGGTATCAAGTCAGCTTGGGGAGGGTATCAAGTCAGCTTGGGGAGGGTATCAAGTCAGCTTGGGGAGGGTATCAAGTCAGCTTGGGGAGGGTATCAAGTCAGGTCGAGTCATAGGGCTCAAGTCCAAGTCAAGTCACGAGTCATTGGTGTTAAAGTCAAAGTAGAGTTGCAAGTCATCATATTTGTGACTCGAACGTCCATACCTCTGCTACATACTGTGTGAGTTTCCCTATACCAGACTGCAGTACTGTGTATTATAACCCACTGCAGTACTGTGTAGTGTAACAGACTGCAGTACTGTGTATTATAACCCACTGTAGTACGGTGTATTATAACCCACTGCAGTACTGTGTATTGTAACAGACTGCAGGGTTGTGTAGTGTAACAGACTGCAGTACTGTGTAGTGTAACAGACTGCAGGGTTGTGTAGTGTAACAGACTGCAGTACTGTGTAGTGTAACAGACTGCAGTACTGTGTAGTGTAACAGACTGCAGTGCTGTGTAGTGTAACAGACTGCAATGCTGTGTAGTGTAACAGACTGCAGTACTGTGTAGTGTAACACACTGCAATTAGGGCTGTTGAGGTGACTGTATTACCGCCACAACAGCAGTCATGAATCATGACCACAGTAGAATTCCACATGACTGTGGAGTCATGGTAATCTCCTCTTATGCACTCTGGACATGCTTTGGTAGTACCCAACTCGCTAACTACCATCAGGTCCTAATGGCCTGGTACTCAGGGCTCTATTGTCCTCCATCAGGTCCTAATGGTCTGGTACTCAGGGCTCTATTGTACTCCATCAGGTCCTAATGGTCTGGTACTCAGGGCTCTATTGTCCTCCATCAGGTCCTAATGGTCTGGTACTCAGGGCTCTATTGTACTCCATCAGGTCCTAATGGCCTGGTATTCAGGGCTCTATTGTCCCTCCATCAGGTCCTAATGGTCTGGTACTCAGGGCTCTATTGTCCCTCCATCAGGTCCTAATGGCCTGGTATTCAGGGCTCTATTGTCCCTCCATCAGGTCCTAATGGCCTGGTACTCAGGGCTCTATTGTCCCTCCATCAGGTCCTAATGGTCTGGTACTCAGGGCTCTATTGTCCTCCATCAGGTCCTAATGGTCTGGTACTCAGGGCTCTATTGTCCTCCATCAGGTCCTAATGGTCTGGTACTCAGGGCTCTATTGTACTCCATCAGGTCCTAATGGCCTGGTATTCAGGGCTCTATTGTCCCTCCATCAGGTCCTAATGGTCTGGTACTCAGGGCTCTATTGTCCCTCCATCAGGTCCTAATGGTCTGGTACTCAGGGCTCTATTGTCTCTCCATCAGGTCCTAATGGTCTGGTACTCAGGGCTCTATTGTCCCTCCATCAGGTCCTAATGGCCTGGTACTCAGGGTTCTATTGTCCCTCCATCAGGGCCTAATGGCCTGGTACTCAGGGCTCTATTGTCCCTCCATCAGGTCCTAATGGCCTGGTACTCAGGGCTCTATTGTCCCTCCATCAGGTCCTAGTGGCCTGGTACTCAGGGCTCTATTGTCCCTCCATCAGGTCCTAAGGACCTGGCGCTCAGGGCTTTAATGTCCCTCCATCAGGTCCTAATGGCCTGGTATTCAGGGCTCTATTGTCCCTCCATCAGGGCCTAAGGGCCTGGTACTCAGGGCTCTATTGTCCCTCCATCAGGTCCTAGTGGCCTGGTACTCAGGGCTCTATTGTCCCTCCATCAGGTCCTAAGGGCCTGGTACTCAGGGCTATATTGTCCCTCTAACCACTCTGACATCAATGCAAATGAAATGGAAAAATCACATCAAACACGTATCATTAAAACAGTATATATTTTAAACTCACCTCACTGTGATGATCCATATGAAGAGAGAAGTTCAACAACAGGTTGAAACTGAGTGATAAAACATGGTCGTAGTGGATGTTGTTTCAAAGCCTAACAACAGGAAATGGTGATGATTCATTCAAAACACATCCGTACGCATATTAGAACTCATGCATAGGATTATCACCCCCCCCCCCCCCCCCCTCAAAAAAAAATGACTGAATTAAAATTAGGATTGTTCCATTATACAAAATATAGCTTACCATATATTACGTATGCCATAAAATTATAAAACAAAACTGATTTAAAATGTCTCTGGTACGTAACGGGTCTGGCCTATACTCCAAAATAAAATAAATGATGTGTGGTGTGATGTAAGTGTTTATTATATGTATTTCTTAGCTGCTCATATTAAACACAGCTCCGCTATAAAACCAAAGTAGCCTAGCAGGCATCAACTGAAAAACAGACCTAGCGGGAAAGCGCACGGCCTCCATTCACTATTGGAGTACATAATTACTTTTTTTTCCCTTCCCCCTGCCCCTGTTCCTTCCCATTTGATAATGGGCCAGTCTAAATCAAAACTAATTTTAACTAATTAGTAAAGACCACATTACATTGAGAAAAGTCTGATGGGTGAAAATATGATCACTTGATGAGAGAACAGGGGGTGCAGCCTGAGGAAAGGAACAGAGCACAAGATTTTGTTGAGACTTTCTCAATTCATCGACAGTCTATACTCGCATCACGCAGCCCATATATGTTTTGATTTCTGATACATTCTAAGGTTTGTATCATTCACAACTAAAGTTGCCAAATAACTCTGAATCTATCTCATAGGACCTGTTTCAAATGATCACTTTAATGCTCAACGTAGCCACTTCATATGCGCGCTCACTCCGGAATGGGAAGAAATATCCTTTCCGTTTTATTAAGCTAATGTAAAGACCTTCGTCTGGAGAAAGAGAGGAGGACCAAAGCGCAGCGTGGTAAGTGTTCATGATGAATCTTTAATAGAACAAACTGAACACTGAGATACAAAACAATAAAGTGAACTACTGAAAACCGAAACAGTTCCGTGTGGAACACACAGACACGGAAGACAACCACCCACAAAACACAAGAGAAAACAGGCTCCCTAAATATGGTTCCCAATCAGAGACAACCACCCACAAAACACAACAGAAAACAGGCTCCCTAAATATGGTTCCCAATCAGAGACAATGACTAACACCTGCCTCTGATTGAGAACCATATCAAGCCAAACGAAAAACCCAACATAGAAACACAAAACATAGATAACCCACCCAACTCACGCCCTGACCATACTAAAACAAAGAAAATACAAAAGAACTAAGGTCAGAACGTGACAGCTAAGGTCAATTATATTCTTCTTACCATAAAATCATATAATGGAACTTAGAAGCATATCTAGTCTGCTAACTGAACAAGTCTACAGCCTATAGCATGAGGCATAGACAGATAACATACAGTAGGCCAACTCATATTCTGTTCTCCTGAAGAAAAAAAATATTCATATCATGTTTCTTTAGACCTGCCGAAAATAAACAACGGATTTATTGTGATGGTGTATATTGATTTATTAGACCTTTTTAAATGTAGATGTTCCATCAGAGGCTTGTATGTGTGGAGGCCTGGAGACGCTAAACGTGTTTATGTTCATTAACGGTCAATTACCGTGAGACCGACAGTCTTTTGCATGACAATAACCGTCTGACAGAATTTCATGACCACCACAGCCCTAACTGCAGTACTGTCTAGTGTAACAGACTGCAGTACTGTGTAGTATAACCGTCAGCAGTACTGTCTAGTGTAACAGACTGCAGTACTGTGTAGTTTAACCATCAGCAGTACTGTGTAGTATAACAGACGGCAGTACTGTGTAGTATAACAGACGGCAGTACTGTCTAGTATAACAGACGGCAGTACTGTCTAGTATAACAGATGGCAGTACTGTGTAGTATAACAGACGGCAGTACTGTCTAGTATAACAGACGGCAGTACTGTGTAGTGTAACAGACGGCAGTACTGTGTAGTGTAACAGACGGCAGTACCGTGTAGTGTAACAGACGGCAGTACCGTGTAGTGTAACAGACGGCAGTACCGTGTAGTATAACAGACGGCAGTACCCTGTAGTGTAACAGACGGCAGTACAGTGCAGTGTAACAGACTGCAGTACTGTCTAGTATAACAGACGGCAGTACAGTGGAGTGTAACAGACTGCAGTACTGTCTAGTATAACAGACGCCAGTACTGTGTAGTATAACAGACGGCAGTACCGTGTAGTATAACAGACGGCAGTACTGTCTAGTATAACAGACGGCAGTACCGTGTAGTATAACAGACGGCAGTACTGTCTAGTATAACAGACGGCAGTACCGTGTAGTGTAACAGACGGCAGTACCGTGTAGTGTAACAGACGGCAGTACCGTGTAGTGTAACAGACGGCAGTACCGTGTAGTGTAACAGACGGCAGTACAGTGCAGTGTAACAGACGGCAGTACCGTGCAGTGTAACAGACGGCAGTACCGTGTAGTATAACAGACGGCAGTACAGTGCAGTGTAACAGACGGCAGTACTGTGTAGTATAACAGACGGCAGTACCGTGTAGTATAACAGACGGCAGTACCCTGTAGTGTAACAGACGGCAGTACCGTGTAGTATAACAGACGGCAGTACTGTCTAGTATAACAGACGGCAGTACAGTGTAGTATTACAGACGGCAGTACAGTGTAGTATAACAGACGGCAGTACCGTGTAGTATAACAGACGGCAGTACCGTGTAGTATAACAGACGGCAGTACCGTGTAGTGTAACAGACGGCAGTACCGTGTAGTGTAACAGACGGCAGTACCGTGTAGTGTAACAGACGGCAGTACCGTGCAGTATAACAGACGGCAGTACCGTGTAGTGTAACAGACGGCAGTACCGTGTAGTGTAACAGACGGCAGTACCGTGCAGTGTAACAGACGGCAGTACCGTGTAGTATAACAGACGGCAGTACCGTGCAGTGTAACAGACGGCAGTACCGTGTAGTATAACAGACGGCAGTACCGTGTAGTGTAGCAGACGGCAGTACCGTGTAGTGTAACAGACGGCAGTACCGTGTAGTGTAACAGACGGCAGTACCGTGTAGTATAACAGACGGCAGTACCGTGTAGTGTAGCAGACGGCAGTACCGTGTAGTGTAACAGACGGCAGTACCGTGTAGTGTAACAGACTGCAGTACCGTGTAGTATAACAGACGGCAGTACCCTGTAGTGTAACAGACGGCAGTACCGTGTAGTGTAACAGACGGCAGTACCGTGTAGTGTAACAGACGGCAGTACCGTGTAGTGTAACAGACGGCAGTACCGTGTAGTGTAACAGACGGCAGTACCGTGCAGTGTAACAGGCGGCAGTACAGTGCAGTGTAACAGACTGCAGTGCTGTCTAGTATAACAGACGGCAGTACAGTGCAGTGTAACAGACTGCAGTACTGTCTAGTATAACAGATGCCAGTACTGTGTAGTATAACAGACGGCAGTACCGTGTAGTATAACAGACGGCAGTACCGTGTAGTATAACAGACGGCAGTACCCTGTAGTGTAACAGACGGCAGTACAGTGCAGTGTAACAGACGGCAGTACCGTGTAGTATAACATACGGCAGTACCGTGCAGTATAACAGACGGCAGTACAGTGCAGTATAACAGACGGCAGTACCGTGGAGTGTAACAGACGGCAGTACCGTGTAGTGTAACAGACGGCAGTGCAGTGTAACAGACGGCAGTACCGTGTAGTGTAACAGACGGCAGTACCGTGTAGTATAACAGACGGCAGTACCGTGCAGTATAACAGACGGCAGTACCGTGCAGTGTAACAGACGGCAGTACCGTGTAGTGTAACAGACGGCAGTACAGTGTAGTGTAACAGACGGCAGTACCGTGCAGTATAACAGACGGCAGTACCGTGTAGTATAACAGACGGCAGTACCGTGTAGTATAACAGACGGCAGTACCGTGTAGTGTAACAGACGGCAGTACCGTGCAGTGTAACAGACGGCAGTACCCTGTAGTGTAACAGACGGCAGTACCGTGTAGTGTAACAGACGGCAGTACCGTGTAGTGTAACAGACGGCAGTACCGTGTAGTGTAACAGACGGCAGTACCGTGTAGTGTAACAGACGGCAGTACCGTGCAGTGTAACAGACGGCAGTACCGTGCAGTGTAACAGACGGCAGTACCGTGTAGTGTAACAGACGGCAGTACCGTGTAGTGTAACAGACGGCAGTACCGTGTAGTATAACAGACGGCAGTACCGTGCAGTGTAACAGACGGCAGTACCGTGTAGTGTAACAGACGGCAGTACAGTGCAGTGTAACAGACGGCAGTACCGTGTAGTATAACATACGGCAGTACCGTGCAGTATAACAGACAGCAGTACTGTGTAGTATAACAGACGCCAGTACTGTCTAGTATAACAGACGGCAGTACAGTGCAGTGTAACAGACTGCAGTGCTGTCTAGTATAACAGACGGCAGTACAGTGCAGTGTAACAGACGGCAGTACAGTGCAGTGTAACAGACGGCAGTACAGTGCAGTGTAACAGACTGCAGTACCGTGTAGTGTAACAGACGGCAGTACCGTGTAGTGTAACAGACGGCAGTACCCTGTAGTGTAACAGACGGCAGTACCCTGTAGTGTAACAGACGGCAGTACCGTGCAGTGTAACAGACGGCAGTACCGTGTAGTGTAACAGACGGCAGTACCGTGCAGTGTAACAGACGGCAGTACCGTGTAGTGTAACAGACGGCAGTACCGTGCAGTGTAACAGACGGCAGTACCGTGCAGTATAACAGACGGCAGTACCGTGTAGTTTAACAGACGGCAGTACCCTGTAGTGTAACAGACGGCAGTACCGTGCAGTGTAACAGACGGCAGTACCGTGTAGTGTAACAGACTGCAGTACCGTGCAGTGTAACAGACTGCAGTACTGTGCAGTGTAACAGACGTCAGTACCCTGTAGTGTAACAGACGGCAGTACCGTGCAGTGTAACAGACGGCAGTACCGTGTAGTGTAACAGACGGCAGTACCGTGTAGTGTAACAGACGGCAGTACCGTGTAGTGTAACAGACGGCAGTACCGTGCAGTGTAACAGACGGCAGTACCGTGCAGTGTAACAGACGGCAGTACCGTGTAGTTTAACAGACGGCAGTACAGTGCAGTGTAACAGACTGCAGTACCCTGTAGTATTACAGACAGCAGTACTGTGTAGTATAACAGACAGCAGTACTGTGTAGTATAACAGACGCCAGTACTGTCTAGTATAACAGACGGCAGTACAGTGCAGTGTAACAGACGGCAGTACCGTGCAGTGTAACAGACGGCAGTACCGTGTAGTGTAACAGACAGCAGTACCCTGTAGTGTAACAGACGGCAGTACCCTGTAGTGTAACAGACGGCAGTACCCTGTAGTGTAACAGACGGCAGTACCGTGTAGTATAACAGACGGCAGTACCGTGTAGTATAACAGACGGCAGTACTGTATCATTAAGACGGCTCATTAAGACCTGACTCTGTAATCATTCATTCTCTCTGTCAGTTTATGGTAAGTAACACTTTCTACAGGCCCATCATTAATTCATGTTCATCTCAAAGACTCAGCCAGGCCTCTCAACATGCATTATTCATAATAGACACAATTAGCTGAGGGAACAAACTAACTGCAGCACAGAGGTGTGTGGGTTGTGTGTGTCCGTGCGTGTGTGTGTGTGTGTGTGTGTGTGTGTGTGTGTGTGTGTGTGTGTGTGTGTGTGTGTGTGTGTGTGTGTGTGTATGCTTGCTCTTCAGCACAACACCATCATCACACAGCATCCCAAGCATCCTCACAACATCACACACACACACACACACACACACACACACACACACACACACACACACACACACACACACACACACACACACACACACACACACATTACAGCATCAGACAGTAGTTTGAGCACCTCCTCACTGTACTATTACAGTTATAGCACCTCATCGTCTCACGCTTTAGTTCATATCAAATCAAATCAAATGTTATTGGTCACATACACATGGTTAGCCGATGTTATTGCGAGTGTAGCGAAATGCTTGTGCTTCTAGATCCGACAGTGCAGCAATATCTAACAGGTAATATCTAATTCCACAACAAATCCTAATATCTATCAAATTCCACAACAAAACCTAATACACACAATCTAGTAAAGGAATGGGATGAGAATATATAAGTATAAAATATATGGATGAGCAGTGACAGAGCGGCTAAGATGCAATAGAATAGAATAGATAGCGTAGGATACAGTATATACATATGAGATGTGTAATGTGAGATATGTAAACATTCTTAGTGCCATTATTAAAGTGACTAGCGTTCCATTTATTAAAGTGGCCAATGATATCAAGTCTGTAGGTAGGCAGATGCCTCTGTGTTAGTGGTGGCTGTTTAACAATCTGATGGCCTTGAGATAGAAGCTGTTTTTCAATCTCTCTGTCCCAGCTTTGATGCACCTGTACTGACCTCACCTTCTGGATGGAAGCGGGGGTGAAGAGGCAGTGACTCGGGTGGTTATTGTCCTTGATGAACTTTTTTGCCTTCCTGTGACATCGGGTGCTGTAAGTGTCCTGGAGGGCAGGTACTTTGGCCCCGGTGATGCGTTGTGCAGACCGCACCACCCTCTGGAGAGCCCTGTGGTTGTGGGCGGTGCAGTTGCCGTACCAGGCGGTGATACAGCCCGACAGGATGCTCTCGATTGTGCACCTATAAAAAAAAGCCTCCTGAGGTTGAAGAGGTGCTGTTGCGCCTTCTTCACCACACTGTCTGTGTGCGTGGACCATTTCAGTTTGTCGGTGATATGTACACCGAGGAACTTAACTTTTATTTCTTTACCTACCTATTGTTCACCTAATACCTTTTTTGCACTGTTGGTTAGAGCCTGTAAGTAAGTTTCACTGTAAGGTCTACACCTGTTGTATTCGGCGCACGCGACAAATAAACTTTGATTTGATTTATTTTCCTGACACCACACTTCGAGGGCCCTCATCTCCTCCCTGTAGGCTGTCTCGTCATTGTTGGTAATCAATCCTACCACTGTTGTGTCGTCTGCAAACTAGATGATTGAGTTGGAGGCGTGCATGGCCACGCAGTCGTGGGTGAACAGGGAGTACAACAGGGGGCTGAGAACACACCCTTGTGGGGCCCCAGTGTTGAGGATCAGCAGAGTGGAGATGTTGTTCCTACCTTCACCACCTGGGGGCAGCCTGTCAGGAAGTCCAGGACCCAGTTGCACAGGGCGGGGTCGAGACCCAGGGTCTCGAGGTTAATGACGAGTTTGGAGGGTACTATGGTGTTGAATGCTGAGCTATAGTCAATGAAAAGCATTCTTACATACTGTAGGTATTCCTCTTGTCCAGATGAGATAGGGCAGTGTGATTGCGATGCATCGTCTGTGGACCTATTGGGGCGGTAAGCAAATTGAAGTGAGTCTAGGGTGACAGGTAGGGTGGAGGTGATATGATCCTTGACTAGTCTCTCAAAGCACTTCATGATGACAGAAGTGAGTGCAATGGGGCGATAGTCATTTACTTCAGTTACCTTGGCTTTATTGGGAACAGGAACAATGGTGGCCATCTTGAAGCATGTGGGAACAGCAGACTGGGATAGGGATTGATTGAATATGTCCGTAAACACACCAGCCAGCTGGTCTGCGCATGCTCTGAGGACGCGGCTAGGGATGCTGTTTTACTCACGTCGGCCACGGAGAAGGAGAGCCCACAGTCTTTGGTAGCGGGCCGTGTCGGTGGCACTGAATTGTCCTCAAAGCACGCAAAGAAGTTGTTTAATTTGTCTGGAAGCAAGACGTCGATGTCCGCGACTGTGCTGGTTTTCTTTTTGTACTCTGTGATTGTCTGTAGACCCTGCCACATACGTCTCGTGTTTGAGCCATTGAATTGCGACTCCACTTTGTCTCTATACTGACACTTTGCTTGTTTGATTGCCTTACGGAGGGAATAACTACACTGTTTGTATTCGGCCATGTTTCCAGTCGCCTTGCCATGATTAAATGCGGTGGTACATGCTTTCAGTTTTGCGCGAATGCTGCCATCAATCCACGGTTTCTAGTTAGGGAATGTTTTAATTGTCACAGTGGGCGCAACATCTCCTATACAATTCCTTATAACTCGCTCACCGAGTCAGCATATACGTCAATGTTGTTCTCTGAGGCTACCCGAAACATATCCCAGTCCACGTGGTCAGACCAGCGTAGGGTAGACCTAAGCATGGGTGCTTCCTGTTTTAGTTTCTGCCTATAGGCGGGGAGCAACAAGATGGAGTCATGGTCAGATTTGCCAAAAGGAGGGTGGGGGAGGGCCTTGTATACATCGCGGAAGTTAGAGTAGCAATGGTCGAGCGTGTTACTCGCTCGTGTACTGCAATCGATACGCTGATAGAATTTAGGTAGCCTTGATCTCAGATTAACTTTGTTAAAATCCCCAGCTACATTAAATGCAGCCTCAGGATATATGGTTTCCAGTTTGCATAAAGTCCAGTGAAGTTCCTTGATGGCCGTCTTGGGATCCGCTTGCGGGGGGATGTACCGAGGAGAGTTCTCTTGGGAGATAATACAGTCAGCATTTGATTTTGAGGAATTCTAGGTTGGGTGAACAAAAAGACTTGAGTTCCTGTATGTTGTTACAATTACACCATGAGTCATTAATCATGAACCATTCACACGCTTTAGTTCACACGCTTTAATTCACACGCTTTAGTTCACACGCTTTAGTTCACACGCTTTAGTTCACACGCTTTAATTCACGCGCTTTAGTTCACGCGCTTTAGTTCACACGCTTTAGTTCACACGCTTTAGTTCACACGCTTTAGTTCACACGCTTTAGTTCACACGCTTTAATTCACACGCTTTAGTTCACACGTTTTAGTTCACACGCTTTAGTTCACACGCTTTAGTTCACACGCTTTAGTTCACACGCTTTAGTTCACATGCTTTAATTCACACGCTTTACTTCACTTAAGTTCACAGAGAGGAGAGGAGAGGAGAGGAGAGGAGAGGAGAGGAGAGGAGAGGAGAGGAGAGGAGAGGAGAGGAGAGGAGAGGAGAGGAGAGGGTTCACATGCTGTATTTCATTTGCTTTAGTTTCTCTGTTCAGTTGAAAGGCTTTACCCAGGACTCCCTGGAAAACATTGGCCAATTGTTACTGAGGGGACTATCCTGGTTAAATAAATGAGAATGAAATGAAAGTAAATACAGCGACTTTGTTGTGTTTTTCTTTCCCTGTACAAACAGGCAAGTGTTTCTGTTGAGTAACGACACCAACAGTTCTCACACTGAGAGGAAGTAGAGGCTGCGTGATGGAGAGGAAAAAAGAGAGAAGGAGACAGAAATAGAGGGGAGATAGGGAGCAAGAGGGAGAGAGATACAGAGAGAATGAGACAGAAATAGAGGGAGAGAGAGAGGGAGCGAGAGAGAGAGAGAGGGAGACAGAAATAGAGGGAGAGAGAGAGGGAGCGAGAGAGAGAGAGAGAGAGACAGAAATAGAGGGAGAGAGAGAGGGAGCGAGAGAGAGAGAGAGAGAGAGAGGGAGACAGAAATAGAGGGGAGATAGGGAGCAAGAGGGAGAGAGATACAGAGAGAAGGAGAGAGAGAGAGAGAGTGAGGGAGAGAGAGAGAGAGAGAGGGGGGGGCGAGAGAGAGAGAGCGAGAGAGAGCGAGGGAGGGAGGGAGAGCGAGAAAGAGAGAAAGAGAGAGTGGATATTAATTATCTGGCTGTAATTAAATTAAATGAGGATAGTTTCCTGTTGCACTTTACAAGACAGATGAGCTAAGAGCTCCGAGCAACCAGCCATTGTATTGTTTTTATATCGTTGTATTTTAAATCGGTGTCAGTGTATCAGTGTTTTGTTACTGTCTGTGTTTTTTGTGGACCCCAGGAAGAGTAGCTGCTGCTTCTACAAAAGCTAATGGGGATCCAACTAAACAAACAACACAAAGACAGAGGAGCTGTAGCAGTAGGATCCAGTCAGCCATTACAACACTGACTATTGACCTCCACTAAGACTGTGTTTATCTGCTGCTCGGTGTCTACAAGAGAGGAGAGGAGAGGATAGAGGAGAGGAGAGGGGTGGAGAGAGGAGAGGAGAAGATGAGAGAGAGGAGAGGATAGAGGAGAGAGAGGTTAGGAGACAGCAGATGTGAGGGGTGGAGAGAGGAGAGGAGAAGATGAGAGAGAGGAGAGGATAGAGGAGAGAGAGGTTAGGAGACAGCAGATGAGAGGGGTGGGGAGAGGAGAGGAGAAGATGAGAGAGAGGAGAGGAGAGAGAGAGAGGAGAAGATAGAGGAGAGGAGAGAGAGGTTAGGAGACAGCAGATGAGAGGGGTGGAGAGAGGAGAGGAGAAGATGAGAGAGAGGAGAGAGAGGAGAGAGGAGAGAGAGGTTAGGAGACAGCAGAGGAGAGGGGTGGAGAGAGGAGAGGAGAAGATGAGAGAGAGGATATGAGAGGAGAGAAAGGAGAGAGAGGAAAGGAGAGAGGAGAGGGGAGATGGCAGAGGAGAGGAGAGAGAGGAATAAAACGTTGGGCTGCTTTCTTACAAACTGCATAGAAGTTTATGATTATTTTGTCACAACTCTCTCTCCATATCTCTCTTTCCCCCTTCCCTCTCTATCTGTCCTCTTCTAGTTTGGGAGAACGGAGGTGATTGACAACACTCTAAACCCAGACTTTGTCAGGAAGTACATCCTGGACTACTTCTTTGAGGAGAAGCAGAATCTACGCTTTGACGTGTGAGTAGTTATTCTCTTTGATCTGGTCCTCCGAGGACTCACCAGGCAGACAGGTAGGGAGGGTGTGTGAGTTTTACATGTGATGTGCCGTTTCTTCCCAACCAACCCTTCCTTTCCATCCTCCTATCTCTCCTTCTTTCTCTTTTCCCTTCATCTCTCCCCTCCTTCTGCTCTTCCTACTCTCCTTCTCTCTCTCCCTTCTTGCCCTCTTTTCTCCCTTTCCTCCACCCCCTCTCCATCTCTCTCCTGTGTAATAAATCATTCATCGTTATTCTCCTCTGTCTTGATTGTCATGTGTTGTTGAGATTAGGAGGAAAAGAATGATCAATATTTTATATGATGGTTTTATCCTCATTCTCCATACTGCCTGAAGTCCCAGCAGAGTCCCATAATAATTACTGTCCTCCCTCCCTCTCCCTCCTCATCCTACCTACTATATCCTCTTTCCCTCCTCCTCCCTCCTCATCCTACCTACTATATCCTCTTTCCCTCTTCCTCCCTCCTCATCCTACCTACTATATCCTCTTTCTCTCCTCCTCCATCCTACCTACTATATCCTCTTACCCTCCTCATCCCTCCTCATCCTACCTACTATATCCTCTTTCCCTCCTCCTCCCTCCTCATCCTACCTACTATATCCTCTTTCCCTCCTCCTCCCTCCTCCATCCTACCTACTATATCATCTTTCCCTCCTCCTCCATCCTCCATCCTACCTACTATATCCTCTTTCCCTCCTCCTCATCCTACCTACTATATCATCTTTACCTCCTCCTCCATCCTCCATCCTACCTACTATATCCTCTTTCCCTCCTCCTCATCCTACCTACTATATCATCTTTACCTCCTCCTCCATCCTCCATCCTACCTACTATATCCTCTTTCCCTCCTCCTCCCTCATCCTACCTACTATATCCTCTTTCCCTCCTCCTCCCTCCTCATCCTACCTACTATATCCTCTTTCCCCCCTCCTCCCTCCTCCATCCTACCTACTATATCCTCTTTTCCTCCTCATCCTACCTACTATATCCTCTTTCCCTCCTCATCCTACCTACTATATCCTCTTTCCCTCCTCCTCCCTCCTTCATCCTACCTACTATATCCTCTTTCCCTCCTCCATCCTACCTACTATATCCTCTTTCCCTCTTCCTCATCCTACCTACTATATCCTCTTTCCCTCCTCCTCCCTCCTCATCCTACCTACTATATCCTCTTTCCCTCCTCCTCCCTCCTCCATCCTACCTACTATATCATCTTTCCCTCCTCCTCCCTCCTCCATCCTACCTACTATATCCTCTTTCCCTCCTCCTCCCTCCTCCATCCTACCTACTATATCCTCTTTCCCTCCTCCCTCCTCCTCCATCCTACCTACTATATCCTCTTTCCCTCCTCCCTCCTCCTCCATCCTACCTACTATATCCTCTTTCCCTCCTCCTCCATCCTACCTACTATATCATCTTACCCTCCTCCTCCCTCCATCCTACCTACTATATCATCTTACCCTCCTCCTCCCTCCATCCTACCTACTATATCCTCTTTCCCTCCTCCTCCTCCTCATCCTACCTATTATATCCTCTTTCCCTCCTCCTCCCTCCTCATCCTACCTACTATATCCTCTTTCCCTCCCTCCTCCATCCTACCTACTATATCCTCTTTCCCTCCTCCTCCATCCTACCTACTATATCATCTTACCCTCCTCCTCCCTCCATCCTACCTACTATATCATCTTACCCTCCTCCTCCCTCCATCCTACCTACTATATCCTCTTTCCCTCCTCCTCCTCCTCATCCTACCTACTATATCCTCTTTCCCTCCTCCTCCCTCCTCCATCCTACCTACTATATCCTCTTTCCCTCCTCCTCCATCCTACCTACTATATCCTCTTTCCCTCCTCCTCCCTCCTCCATCCTACCTACTATATCATCTTTCCCTCCTCCTCCCTCCTCATCCTACCAACTATATCCTCTTTCCCTCCTCCTCCCTCCTCATCCTACCTACTATATCCTCTTTCCCTCCTCCTCCCTCCTCCATCCTACCTACTATATCCTCTTTCCCTCCTCCTCCCTCCTCCATCCTACCTACTATATCCTCTTTCCCTCCTCCTCCATCCTACCTCCTATATCATCTTACCCTCCTCCTCCCTCCATCCTACCTACTATATCATCTTACCCTCCTCCTCCCTCCATCCTACCTACTATATCCTCTTTCCCTCCTCCTCCTCCTCCTCATCCTACCTACTATATCCTCTTTCCCTCCTCCTCCCTCCTCCATCCTACCTACTATATCCTCTTTCCCTCCTCTTCCCTCCTCCATCCTACCTACTATATCCTCTTTCCCTCCTCCTCCCTCCTCCATCCTACCTACTATATCCTCTTTCCCTCCTCCTCCCTCCATCCTACCTACTATATCCTCTTTCCCTCCTCCTCATCCTACCTACTATATCCTCTTTCCCTCCTCCTCATCCTACCTACTATATCCTCTTTCCCTCCTCCTCATCCTACCTACTATATCCTCTTTCCCTCCTCCTCCCTCCTCATCCTACCTACTATATCCTCTTTCCCTCCTCCTCCCTCCTCATCCTACCTACTATATCCTCTTTCCCTCCTCCTCCCTCCTCATCCTACCTACTATATCCTCTTTCCCTCCACCTCCCTCCTCCATCCTACCTACTATATCCTCTTTCCCTCCTCCTCCCTCCTCCATCCTACCTACTATATCATCTTTCCCTCCTCCTCCCTCCTCATCCTACCTACTATATCATCTTTCCCTCCTCCTCCCTCCTTCATCCTACCTACTATATCATCTTTCCCTCCTCCTCCCTCCTCATCCTACCTACTATATCCTCTTTCCCTCCTCCTCCCTCCTCCATCCTACCTACTATATCATCTTTCCCTCCTCCTCCCTCCTCCATCCTACCTACTATATCCTCTTTCCCTCCTCCTCCCTCCTCCATCCTACCTACTATATCCTCTTTCCCTCCTCCTCCTCCTCATCCTACCTACTATATCCTATTTCCCTCCTCCTCCCTCCTCCATCCTACCTACTATATCCTCTTTCCCTCCTCCTCCCTCCTCATCCTACCTACTATATCCTCTTTCCCTCCTCCTCCGTCCTCCATCCTACCTACTATATCATCTTTCCCTCCTCCTCCTCCCTCCTCATCCTACCTACTATATCCTCTTTCCCTCCTCCTCCTCCTCCTCCTCCTCCATCCTACCTACTATATCATATTTCCCTCCTCCTCCATCCTACCTACTATATCCTCTTTCCCTCCTCCTCCCTCCTCCATCCTACCTACTATATCATCTTTCCCTCCTCCTCCCTCCTCATCCTACCTACTATATCATATTTCCCTCCTCCTCCATCCTACCTACTATATCATATTTCCCTCCTCCTCCCTCCTCCATCCTACCTACTATATCATCTTTCCCTCCTCCTCCCTCCTCCATCCTACCTACTATATCATCTTTCCCTCCTCCTCCTCCCTCCTCCATCCTACCTACTATATCATCTTTCCCTCCTCCTCCTCCCTCCTCCATCCTACCTACAATATCATCTTTCCCTCCTCCTCCTCCTCCTCCTCCTCCATCCTACCTACTATATCATCTTTCCCTCCTCCATCCTACCTACTATATCATCTTTCCCTCCTCCTCCTCCATCCTACCTACTATATCATCTTTCCCTCCTCCTCCCTCCTACATCCTACCTACTATATCATCTTTCCCTCCTCCTCCCTCCTACATCCTACCTACTATATCATCTTTCCCTCCTCCTCCCTCCTCCATCCTACCTACTATATCCTCTTTCCCTCCTCCTCCCTCCTCCATCCTACCTACTATATCATCTTTCCCTCCTCCTCCTCCTCCTCCTCCTCCATCCTACCTACTATATCATCTTTCCCTCCTCCTCCCTCCTACATCCTACCTACTATATCATCTTTCCCTCCTCCTCCCTCCTCCATCCTACCTACTATATTATCTTTCCCTCCTCCTCCCTCCTCCATCCTACCTACTATTCCCTCCTCCTCCTCCTCCATCCTACCTGCTATATCATCTTTCCCTCCTCCTCCCTCCTCATCCTACCTACTATATCCTCTTTCCCTCCTCCTCCCTCCTCCATCCTACCTACTATATCCTCTTTCCCTCCTCCTCCTCCCTCCTCCATCCTACCTACTATATCATCTTTCCCTCCTCCTCCCTCCTCATCCTACCTACTATATCCTATTTCCCTCCTCCTCCCTCCTCCATCCTACCTACTATATCCTCTTTCCCTCCTCCTCCCTCCTCCATCGTACCTACTATATCATCTTTCCCTCCTCCTCCCTCTTCCATCCTACCTACTATATCATCTTTCCCTCCTCCTCCCTCCTCCATCCTACCTACTATTCCCTCCTCCTCCTCCTCCATCCTACCTACTATATCATCTTTCCCTCCTCCTCCCTCCTCATCCTACCTACTATATCCTCTTTCCCTCCTCCTCCCTCCTCCATCCTACCTACTATATCCTCTTTCCCTCCTCCTCCCTCCTCATCCTACCTACTATATCCTCTTTCCCTCCTCCTCCCTCCTCCATCCTACCTACTATTCCCTCCTCCTCCTCCTCCATCCTACCTACTATATCATCTTTCCCTCCTCCTGTGAAGAAACAGAGGCCTTCATGGACTTTATGATACTGTAGCTAGCCTCCCTCTGTTCATATCCATCCTCTGTAGCTCAGTGATCAGTCCTCTGTAGCTCAGTGATCAGTCCTCTGTAGCTCTGTCATCAGTCCTCTATAGCTTTGTGATCAGTCCTCTGTAGCTCTGTCATCAGTCTTCTGTAGCTCTGTCATCAGTCCTCTGTAGCTCTGTCATCAGTGCTTTGTAGCTCTGTGATCAGTCCTCTATATCTCTTTGATCAGTCCTCTGTAGCTCTGTCATCAGTCCTCTGTAGCTCTGTCATCAGTCCTCTATAGCTTTGTCATCAGTCCTCTGTAGCTCTGTCATCAGTCCTCTGTAGCTCTGTCATCAGTCCTCTGTAGCTCTGTCATCAGTCTTCTGTAGCTCTGTCATCAGTCCTCTGTAGCTCTGTCATCAGTCCTCTGTAGCTCTGTCATCAGTCCTTTGTAGCTCTGTGATCAGTCCTCTGTAGCTCTGTGATCAGTCCTCTGTAGCTCTGTGATCAGTCCTCTGTAGCTCTGTAGTTAGTCCTCTGTAGCTCTGTCATCAGTCCTCTGTAGCTCTGTCATCCGTCCTCTGTAGCTTTGTGATCAGTCCTCTGTAGCTCTGTGATCAGTCCTCTGTAGCTCTGTGATCAGTCCTCTGTAGTTAGTCCTCTGTAGCTCTGTCATCAGTCCTCTGTAGCTCAGTGATCAGTCCTCTGTAGCTCTGTCATCAGTCCTCTGTAGTTAGTCCTCTGTAGCTCTGTGATCAGTCCTCTGTAGCTCTGTGATCAGTCCTCTGTAGTTAGTCCTCTGTAGCTCTGTCATCAGTCCTCTGTAGCTCTGTGATCAGTCCTCTGTAGCTCTGTGATCTGTAGCTCTGTCATCAGTCCTCTGTAGCTCAGTGATCAGTCCTCTGTAGCTCTGTCATCAGTCCTCTGTAGTTAGTCCTCTGTAGCTCTGTGATCAGTCCTCTGTAGCTCTGTGATCAGTCCTCTGTAGTTAGTCCTCTGTAGCTCTGTCATCAGTCCTCTGTAGCTCAGTGATCAGTCCTCTGTAGCTCTGTGATCAGTCCTCTGTAGTTAGTCCTCTGTAGCTCTGTGATCAGTCCTCTGTAGCTCTGTCATCAGTCCTCTATAGCTCTGTCATTAGTCCTCTGTAGCTCTGTCATCAGTCCTCTATAGCTCTGTCATTAGTCCTCTGTAGCTCTGTCATCAGTCCTCTATAGCTCTGTCATCAGTCCTCTGTAGCTATGTAGTTACTCCTTTGTAGCTCTGTCATCAGTGCTTTGTAGCTCTGTGATCAGTCCTCTGTATCTCTGTGATCAGTCCTCTGTAGCTCTGTCATCAGTCCTCTGTAGCTTTGTCATCAGTCCTCTGTAGCTCTGTCATTAGTCCTCTGTAGCTCTGTCATCAGTCCTCTGTAGCTCTGTCATCAGTCCTCTGTAGCTCTGTCATTAGTCCGCTATAGCTCTGTCATCAGTCCTCTGTAGTTAGTCCTCAGTAGCTCTGTCATCAGTCCTCTGTAGCTCTGTGATCAGTCCTCTGTAGTTAGTCCTCTGTAGCTCTGTGATCAGTCCTCTGTAGCTCTGTCATCAGTCCTCTATAGCTCTGTCATTAGTCCTCTGTAGCTCTGTCATCAGTCCTCTATAGCTCTGTCATCAGTCCTCTGTAGCTATGTAGTTAGTCCTCTATAGCTCTGTCATCAGTGCTTTGTATCTCTGTGATCAGTCCTCTGTATCTTTGTGATCAGTCCTCTGTAGCTCTGTCATCAGTCCTCTGTAGCTTTGTCATCAGTCCTCTGTAGCTCTGTCATTAGTCCTCTGTAGCTCTGTCATCAGTCCTCTGTAGCTTTGTCATCAGTCCTCTGTAGCTCTGTCATTAGTCCTCTATAGCTCTGTCATCAGTCCTCTGTAGTTAGTCCTCAGTAGCTCTGTGATCAGTCCTCTGTAGTTAGTCCTCTGTAGCTCTGTGATCAGTCCTCTGTAGCTCTGTCATCAGTCCTCTATAGCTCTGTCATTAGTCCTCTGTAGCTCTGTCATCAGTCCTCTATAGCTCTGTCATCAGTCCTCTGTAGCTATGTAGTTAGTCCTCTATAGCTCTGTCATCAGTCCTCTGTAGCTCTGTCATTAGTCCTCTGTAGCTCTGTCATCAGTCCTCTGTAGCGTTGTCATCAGTCCTCTGTAGCTCTGTCATTTGTCCTCTATAGCTCTGTCATCAGTCCTCTGTAGTTAGTCGTCAGTAGCTCTGTCATCAGTCCTCTGTAGTTAGTCCTCAGTAGCTCTGTAATTAGTCCTCTGCTGAACGTGTCAGAGGATAGTGACTTAACTTATTTTGGGTCCTTTACTTATATAGTAACTCAGTCAGGGAATTGGGGGATGAGGATGTGTGGACAGTGGACACATTCAAGTTGAATTACTTTTAGCCAAAGTTTATCACCGGCAGCAGCTGCTAAGACATATTTTTTTTAAACGTTATTGTTTCTAAAGTGAATGGGTGAGTGACAGCAGGGAAGTCTTGGACAACAGTGAAAGGAAAATAGACGTCATTCATGAAGTGTAGAAGGATTAAGTGAAATAAGTGGTTTTACTGGCTAACAATTTGTCATTTCAAGTTAATATAAATAGATTTTGAGTGGCTTTCTGTTTGTCCAAATGTCATTGTATCAAATTACTTTGGTTCTATTTGTTAATGTTCAAACGCCAGTTAAGCCACAAATAGTTTTCTCTCCGGCTCCTGTCAGCTCTTGCCTCTTTAATGTGTGTTTCTTTCTGATTTCAGATATGATATCGATTCCAAAAGTCCAGATCTGGCAAAGCATGTAAGTGAAAAAGTTATCGCTCTGTGCTCATGCCTTATAGTTGTTTGTTTTTTACTTTGCAAATCTATCCTCTATGAATGGAAACTTTTGTTTTTAAAATGGGAACTTTTATTTTGAAATGCATCCCATTCCTTATTTTTTTGTTTTATGCTAATCAAAATCCATGTCATCCCAAAGCTCAAATAGTGCATAACAATGCCTTACTTCTCATAGTTTCACAATGTGGCCTTGCTGTCTGTCCGTGTGCCTTTTCATTTGTATAATAAATATAACATATTACTTTATGTATTGATAGTGAGTAGCTTTCATAAGAATCCAAATATATATATATTTTTTGTGTGTAGTTATGATTTAATGAAGCACTGTAATTTGTCACGCCTTTATCAAAGCTTGTCAAACCCATTTTCCAAACCTCTAGGCATGATGTATTGTACTCCAATGCTATTAGCAATGTACTCACAAGTAATGATGACCAATGGATGGTGCAGTGAAAGCTTTGATAAGCAACTCATTGCTCACACATACACAATTATAATTATATTTGCAGCTAGCAGTTTGCATAATAGCAGAATATTCATCATTATTTCCACATTTGTCATGACTATATTTTATTGTTTTTGTACTCGTTAATAGCTCTCTCCTCTCACACAAAAACCACTTCCCTCTTCATCCCTTATTTCTCTACCACCCTCTTCTCCACTTCTCTCCCTCTCTCCTGTTTTCTCTTGTCCTTGTTTTTATGATGGTGTTGTATGGTTTGAGTCTTGTGCCTACATGATATGCTCTGTTGTTGTTGTTGTCTATGCTGCTGCCTGGTGTACCCCTCCTCCTCCTCTTCCTCCTCCTCTTCCTCCTTCTCCCTGGAAGCCCTCCGACATTGACGTACGTGTTTGATTCCTCTGACAAACTTTATGCTTATAACAACGCCTATAATAAAGGCTTATAACACACTGCTTAGCTCCATCCTAACCACACCAACTGTCCTTGTTACCCCGTCTCCCCCATCTCTCCCCTGAACCCCCTCTCTCCCTCCTTTCTCACCCGTCTCTCCCTGCTTTCCCTGTTTCCCCATTAACACCCCCTTCCCCGTCACGCCTCACTCCTCCGTCTTTCCTGCCTCCCCCTGTCCCTCCAGCAGGACTTCTTGGGGCAGGTGTTCTGTACTCTGGGAGAGATCGTAGGATCCCCCGCCAGTCGACTGGAGAAACCCCTTGGGTGAGTAGTGCTGCCCTTGGTTGATTGGTTGATTGGTTGATTGATTGGTTGGCCTGTGTGGGTAAGTAGAATTGGTCTTAAACTGAGACTATGATGTTACCACGAGCATCAGGATGAACCGAAGAAGTTGCAGATGAACAAGATGCAAGATGATGCACTGACAGAGGATTTCAGCATGTACACGGCTGTGCTTCAATCTGCTACAGTGTGATGGCTATGAGACCAAAAGAGCAGAGAAGTTTAACCTCGCACTTAGTCTTTTTAATTCTTATATCATTTCTTTAGTGGGTGGATCAGCTTTAATATTGCGGATAGATTGTTGCTTCCATCAATGTACATGTCTGAATCATTTCCAGTCCCTCATATATTTTGGGGGTAAATACTATTTTTCTTATGTCCATCCAGTTTGATTTCTATTTGTAACTGTGCTATTTCACAAAAGTTCTGAACCTATAAACATTTTACAGACACCGTATGTTTTACATCTTATTAGTCCCACCCTTCAGCTCCATTCAACCCCTCCTATCTATCTCTTAACACCATCCATGTTGGATTTCTATTTGCCATATCATTTTCAACTGTGCTGTGATGTTTCACAAAAGTACTGAACCTTTCTATTCTCATAGTTTCTACAGATTGTAAATTAAAGATAAACATTTTTGCTAAAATAATTATTATATTGATTGATTGGTTGGCTATGACTTTTCAAATCACCCAGTATTGCTATCTGCAGTGTTAGTTCTAGGCAAATGTTGCAATTCTTCAGCCATTCTTGGACCTGTGGCCAAAAACGAGCTACATATGGGCAGTACCAAAATAAATGATCGAATGACTCTGCCTCCTCACAGCAGAATCTGCAGAGCTGGGAAGATTGTTATATATATGGGGGATACATTCTATTGGTTGCAAGAATTTTGTATAGTAATTTAAATAAAAAAATTATACGTTTTGAATCCGGCGTTGTTTTGCGTATCAATTCATTAACCATGTGCCATGGAAATGGGTACATCGAAAATCTCTTCCCAACTATTTAGCAATTTATATGGCACAGCTGCCAATGTTTTGGTCCTTAAATGAAACTGGTATATATATATTTTTTTTTATTATTAATTTTTCTTTTTTAATTTTATCCCATTTTCTCCCCAATTTTCGTGGTATCCAATCGCTAGTAATTACTATCTTGTCTCATCGCTACAACTCCCGTACGGGCTCGGGAGAGACGAAGGTCGAAAGCCATGCGTCCTCCGAAGCACAACCCAACCAAGCCGCACTGCTTCTTAACACAGCGCGCCTCCAACCCGGAAGCCAGCAGCACCAATGTGTCGGAGGAAACACCGTGTACCTGGCCCCCTTGGTTAGCGCGCACTGCGCCCGGCCCGCCACAGGAGTCGCTGGAGCGCGATGAGACAAGGATATCCCTACCGGCCAAACCCTCCATAACCCGGAAGACGCTATGCCAATTGTGCGTCGCCCCACGGACCTCCCGGTCGCGGCCGGCTGCGACAGAGCCTGGGCACGAACCCAGAGACTCTGGTGGCGCAGTTAGCACTGCGATGCAGTGCCCTAGACCACTGCGCCACCCGGGAGGCCCGAAACTGGTATATATTTTTATTTATCACCATTTTCTTTAACCATTTTTGGTCTTTAATCCGACAGACAAGTTCCTTACTTTTTCCCCCTTCCACTTGCCTTCGCCATTTCTGTGGTAATGCTGCAATTAGTTGGTTGTAATTTTGGGTAGAGCAGACATTTCCATATATCTGTGTTAGCTGCATGTGTGACATAACTCCACCATCAAATTACCGAAAGTGAGCGGTTGTAATCTGAATAAAGGGAAAAAGGCCATTCTTGAACATGAGGTGAGACATTCTTGCTAATTTACTAGAGAACCATTTTGGATTGAAGTATAACTTTTGTATGGCTGATGCCTTTAGTGAGAGATCTAATGCTTTCATATTTAATCATTTCTGCCCTCCGAATTCATATTCATTATAAAAAATAGGCCCTTTTAATTTTGTCTGGCATGCCATACCAAATAAAATGTTATATTTTTTGCTCATATAATTTAAAAAGCAGGTCACTAGGTGTAGGCAAAACCATAAGCAAATAGGTAAACTGTGATATGACTAAAGAGTTAATCAGGGTAAACTGTGATATGACTAAAGAGTTAATCAGGGTAAACTGAAAAGCACCATTGGCTCTCTATATATGAGGCTGTGCATTGGAACGTAACACAGCCAGCCAGCGCTTTCATTGGCTTCCATGTGTTCTAGAGTGTGTCCCAAATTGCGCTATTCCCTATACTGTATATATTCCCTATATAGTGCACTACTTGTGCACAATAAAGGGCATGGGAGGCCATTTGGGACAATGCCCTAGACTCTAGCTGTGGGATGGTGATAAATATGACTGTCGTCTATAGCCATCTGTGGAGTACTTGATGTGTTCAGATTAGACTGGTGTGCGTTGATGGCGCTAGTAATTGAACAAGACCGGGGGCTTCCTGTGTGTGTGTGTGTGTGTGTGTGTGTGTGTGTGTGTGTGTGTGTGTGTGTGTGTGTGTGTGTGTGTGTGTGTGTGTGTGTGTGTGTGTGTGTGTGTGTGTGTGTGTGTGTGTGTGCACTAACACTGTTACTGTCATTAGGGAAGCAATCTGCCATGCAGAGACACCATATAATGGAGACACTGTCAACATGAGAGACAGACAGACACCATCTAATAGAGACACTGTCAACATGAGAGACAGACAGACAGACACCATCTAATAGAGACACTGTCAACATGAGAGACAGACAGACAGACACAATCTAATAGAGACATTGTCAACATGAGAGACAGACAGACAGACACCATCTAATAGAGACACTGTCAACATGAGAGACAGACAGGGAGACACCATCTAATAGAGACACTGTCAACATGAGAGACAGACAGACAGACAGACACCATCTAATAGAGACACTGTCAACATGAGAGACAGACATGGAGACACCATCTAATAGAGACACTGTCAACATGAGAGACAGACAGACAGACACCATCTAATAGAAACACTGTCACTGGGATATGACTAAAGATATGACTAAACTGGGATATGACTAAAGAGTTAATCAGGGTAAACTGGGATATGACTAAAGAGTTAATCAGGGTAAACTGTGATATGACTAAATGGTGATTTTTCCACAAATAGACAGGTGTTTTCCTTTCCATGGTAGCAAGATTTTATCTATTTTTGCTAACTTTTTATAAAAATGTATTGGAGTGAGATCATTTCTTTCTTTCGGGATTTGTATACCGAGTATGTCCACATCCCCGTCAGACCATTTTATTGGTAGACTATACGTTAATGTAAAAGTTAGATTTTTTTCGTGATCCAATACCTAATATAATACACTTATCATAATTTGCTTTTAATCCAGAGAGGTTAGAAAAAGTATCTAGATCCTCTATGAGGCTGTGGAGGGATTCTAATTGTGGATTTAAAATAAAACATGAATCATTAATAAACATTAATATCAACAAAAAAAGTTTGGTATACTTCCTCTGGTATACCATCACACTCCGGACTTAAAGGCTTTAATGGCATCAGGAAGTTCTCCCTCTGAGTCTTTCTGTACATTTACATTATTAATAGAGAAACAATCCATACAATGATCTTCGGTTAGTGGAGATGGAGGAGACGGAAACAAAAACATATTCTTTAAAGTACTTTACTTCCTCTTTCAAAACATTGTTCGGTGAATCATGAGTGACTCCATCATTTGTAACAAGTTTCAGGAAAAACAAATTGGTAGCATTTCTATGTTGAAGATTGGAAAAGAATTTGGTGCATTTTCCCCCATATTCCATCCAGTTCACTTTAAAAAATAAACATATATATTACACTGAATCTTTCTTGAATAAGTTCCTCCATTTCTTTTTGTTTTTCCTCTAACTTACTCTGAGCCTCTATGGTCGTTTGTATTGCTATCTATCTGTTCTGTTAGTCCTTCAATGTCCTTTGTTAATATGGACTCTTTTGACCTAAATTGCTTTTGTTTTATAGATGACTACTGAATTGCATGGCCTCTAAAGGCACATTTAAACGTGTCGCGTACAATAAGGGGATCTGCTGTACTTATGTTATGTCTGGAAAAAGTCAGTTATAAATTCTTCTGTCCTAGTTAAAAACAAGTTATCATCTAGTAGGCTTTGATTACATGTCCAATATCCTCGCCCACGTGGAAATTCTGTAAGAGTAATATATATGCCAATTATGTGATGGTCTGACTGCATTCTGTTCCCTATCAACACTTTTTATAAAACTTTTGCTGCCAGAGAGAATGACATAAGAAAGTAGTCAAGACGACTAGCTCGCGCTTAGTCTTAGCAGAAATCAGCCCGATATCGCTGTTTACTTGGTGTATCACTGACTCTACCTTTAACTAACCCTTGGTTCTGTTCGAACACCCACACTAGCACACCACGTAGTCTTAGAATGAAACACTACATGTATATTTAGCATGCATGGCCCTCGTTCCCATTGCATCGCCTTCCCAGTGGCTCTTAGAGAGAGTTCCCTAACAACCAACCACTTGGGTCAATCAACAGTAACACTGAAACAGGAAATGAGCTTGCTCCGCCTCAAGAGCTGAACTGTGTTCAGCCAAATTGTACTTGCACCAGTTGCCGTGTGCTTGACTTTCTCCACGTCGCCCACTAGATCATGAAAAGCACCATTGGCTCTCTATATATGAGGCTGTGCATTGGAACGTAACACAGCCAGCCAGCGCTTTCATTGGCTTCCATGTGTTCTAGAGTGTGTCCCAAATTGCGCTATTCCCTATACTGTATATATTCCCTATATAGTGCACTACTTGTGCACAATAAAGGGCATGGGAGGCCATTTGGGACAATGCCCTAGACTCTAGCTGTGGGATGGTGATAAATATGACTGTCGTCTATAGCCATCTGTGGAGTACTTGATGTGTTCAGATTAGACTGGTGTGCGTTGATGGCGCTAGTAATTGAACAAGACCGGGGGCTTCCTGTGTGTGTGTGTGTGTGTGTGTGTGTGTGTGTGTGTGTGTGTGTGTGTGTGTGTGTGTGTGTGTGTGTGTGTGTGTGTGTGTGTGTGTGTGTGTGTGCACTAACACTGTTACTGTCATTAGGGAAGCAATCTGCCATGCAGAGACACCATATAATGGAGACACTGTCAACATGAGAGACAGACAGACACCATCTAATAGAGACACTGTCAACATGAGAGACAGACAGACAGACACCATCTAATAGAGACACTGTCAACATGAGAGACAGACAGACAGACACAATCTAATAGAGACATTGTCAACATGAGAGACAGACAGACAGACACCATCTAATAGAGACACTGTCAACATGAGAGACAGACAGGGAGACACCATCTAATAGAGACACTGTCAACATGAGAGACAGACAGACAGACAGACACCATCTAATAGAGACACTGTCAACATGAGAGACAGACATGGAGACACCATCTAATAGAGACACTGTCAACATGAGAGACAGACAGACAGACACCATCTAATAGAAACACTGTCAACATGAGAGACAGACATGGAGACACCATCTAATAGAGACACTGTCAACATGAGAGACAGACAGACAGGCACCATCTAATAGAGACACTGTCAACATGAGAGACAGACAGACAGGCACCATCTAATAGAGACACTGTCAACATGAGAGACAGACAGAGAGACACCATCTAATAGAGACACTGTCAACATGAGAGACAGACAGGGAGACACCATCTAATAGAGACACTGTCAACATGAGAGACAGACAGACAGGCACCATCTAATAGAGACACTGTCAACATGAGAGACAGACAGAGAGACACCATCTAATAGAGACACTGCCCACATGAGAGACAGACAGACAGACACCATCTAATAGAGACACTGTCAAAATGAGAGACAGACAGACAGGCACCATCTAATAGAGACACTGTCAACATGAGAGACAGACAGACAGGCACCATCTAATAGAGACACTGTCAACATGAGAGACAGACAGAGAGACACCATCTAATAGAGACACTGTCAACATGAGAGACAGACAGAGAGACACCATCTAATAGAGACACTGTCAACATGAGAGACAGACAGACAGACACCATCTAATAGAGACACTGTCAACATGAGAGACAGACAGACACCATCTAATAGAGACACTGTCAACATGAGAGACAGACAGACAGACACCATCTAATAGAGACACTGTCAACATGAGAGACAGACAGGGAGACACCATCTAATAGAGACACTGTCAACATGAGAGACAGACAGACAGACACCCTTTTCTCATAAGGTCATTAGTACCAGCAAGGTTATTAGTACCAGCAAGGTCATTAGTACCAGCAAGGTCATTAGTACCAGCAAGGTCATTAGTACCAGCAAGGTCATTAGTACCAGCAAGGTTATTAGTACCAGCAAGGTTATTAGTACCAGCAACACACTGCAGAGCAAGGTCATTAGTACCAGCAAGGTTATTAGTACCAGCAACACACTGCAGAGCAAGGTTATTAGTACCAGCAAGGTTATTAGTACCAGCAAGGTTATTAGCACCAGCAACACACTGCAGAGCAAGGTTATTAGTACCAGCAAGGTTATTAGTACCAGCAACACACTGCAGAGCAAGGTTATTAGTACCAGCAAGGTTATTAGTACCAGCAAGGTTATTAGTACCAGCAAGGTTATTAGTACCAGCAAGGTTATTAGTACCAGCAAGGTTATTAGTACCAGCAAGGTTATTAGTACCAGCAAGGTTATTAGTACCAGCAAGGTTATTAGCACCAGCAACACACTGCAGAGCAAGGTTATTAGTACCAGCAAGGTTATTAGTACCAGCAAGGTTATTAGTACCAGCAAGGTTATTAGTACCAGCAAGGTTATTAGTACCAGCAAGGTTATTAGTACCAGCAAGGTTATTAGTACCAGCAAGGTTATTAGTACCAGCAAGGTTATTAGTACCAGCAAGGTTATTAGTACCAGCAAGGTCATTAGTACCAGCAAGGTTATTAGTACCAGCAAGGTCATTAGTACCAGCAAGGTCATTAGTACCAGCAAGGTTATTAGTACCAGCAAGGTCATTAGTACCAGCAAGGTTATTAGTACCAGCAAGGTCATTAGTACCAGCAAGGTTATTAGTACCAGCAAGGTTATTAGTACCAGCAAGGTCATTAGTACCAGCAAGGTTATTAGTACCAGCAACGTACTAGACAAAATGGAAATGTATGGTGCTTTTTATAATGGGGCGGCAGGTAGCCTAGGTGTTAGAGCGTTGGACTAGTAACTGAAAGGTTGCAAGATCGAATCCCTGAGCTGACAAGGTACAAATATGTTGTTATGCCCCTGAACAAGGCAGTTAACCCACTGTTCCTATGACGTCATTGAAAATAAGAATTTGGTCTTAACTGACTTGCCTAGTTAAATAAAGGTAAAAAAAATAAATAATAATCATCATTATTAAAGACTCACATACTTTATTTTCATTTCAACCACTTGATGTCTACGGTGTACGAGGTGCTTTCCTAAAGAACGATGTTAAAACAACCATAGGGGCTGATTCACTTGGTCCCTTCTTACTGCAGCTGTCTCTGCCCTACTTACTGCAGCTCTCTGCTCTACTTACTGCAGCCCTCTCTGCCCTACTTACTGCAGCTCTCTGCTCTACTTACTGCAGCCCTCTCTGCCCTACTTACTGCAGCTGTCTCTGACTCTCTTACTGCAGCTCTCTGCCCTACTTACTGCAGCTCTCTGCCCTACTTACTGCAGCTCTCTGCCCTACTTACTGCAGCTCTCAGCCCTACTTACTGCAGCTCTCAGCCCTACTTACTGCAGCTCTCTGCCCTACTTACTGCAGCTCTCTGCCCCACTTACTGCAGCCCTCTCTGCCCTACTTACTGCAGCCCTCTGCCCTACTTACTGCAGCCCTCTCTGCCCTACTTACTGCAGCCCTCTCTGCCCTACTTACTGCAGCCCTCTCTGCCCTACTTACTGCAGCCCTCTCTGCCCTACTTACTGCAGCCCTCTCTGCCCTACTTACTGCAGCCCTCTCTGCCCTACTTACTGCAGCCCTCTCTGCCCTACTTACTGCAGCCCTCTCTGCCCTACTTACTGCAGCCCTCTCTGCCCTACTTACTGCAGCCCTCTCCGCCCTACTTACTGCAGCCCTCTCTGCCCTACTTACTGCAGCTGTCTCTGACTCTCTTACTGCAGCTCTCTGCCCTACTTACTGCAGCTGTCTCTGACTCTCTTACTGCAGCTCTCTGCCCTACTTACCTCAGCTCTCTGCCCTACTTACTGCAGCTCTCTGACTCTCTTACTGCAGCTCTCTTCCCTACTTACTGCAGCTCTCTGCCCTACTTACTGCAGCTCTCTGCCCTACTTACTGCAGCTCTCTGCCCTACTTACTGCAGCTCTCTGCCCTACTTACTGCAGCTCTCAGCCCTACTTACTGCAGCTCTCAGCCCTACTTACTGCAGCTCTCTGCCCTACTTACTGCAGCTCTCTGACTCTCTTACTGCAGCTCTCTGCCCTACTTACTGCAGCTCTCTGCCCTACTTACTGCAGCTCTCAGCCCTACTTACTGCAGCTCTCTGACTCTCTTACTGCAGCTCTCTGCCCTACTGACTGCAGCTCTCTGCCCTACTTACTGCAGCTCTCAGCCCTACTTACTGCAGCACTCTGACTCTCTTACTGCAGTTTTCTGCCCAACTTACTGCAGCTCTCTGACTCTCTTACTGTGGCTCTCTGCCTTACTTACTGAAGCTCTCAGCCCTACTTACTGCAGCTCTCTGCCCTACTTACTGCAGCTCTCTGCCCTACTTACTGCAGCTCTCAGCCCTACTTACTGCAGCTCTCTGCCCTACTTACTGCAGCTCTCTGACTCTCTTACTGCAGCTCTCTGCCCTACGTACTGCAGCTCTCTGCCCCACTTACTGCAGCTCTTTGACTCTCTTACTGCAGCTCTCAGCCCTACTTACTGCAGCTCTCTGCCCTACTTACTGCAGCTCTCTGCCCACTTACTGCAGCTCCCTGCCCTACTTACTGCAGCTCTCTGCCCTACTTACTGCAGCTCTCTGCCCTACTTACTGCAGCTCTCTGCCCTACTTACTGCAGCTCTCAGCCCGACTTACTGCAGCTCTCTGCCCCACTTACTGCAGCTCTCTGACTCTCTTACTGCAGCTCTCTGCTCTACTTACTGCAGCTCTCTGCCCTACTTACTGCAGATCTCTGCCCTACTTACTGCAGATCTCTGCCCTACTTACTGCAGCTCTCAGCCCTACTTACTGCAGCTCTCAGCCCGACTTACTGCAGCTCTCTGCCCCACTTACTGCAGCTCTCTGACTCTCTTACTGCAGCTCTCTGCTCTACTTACTGCAGCTCTCTGCCCTACTTACTGCAGCTCTCTGCCCTACTTACTGCAGCTCTCTGCCCTACTTACTGAAGCTCTCTGCCCTACTTACTGAAGCTCTCTGCCCTACTTACTGCAGCTCTCAGCCCGACTTACTGCAGCTCTCTGCCCCACTTACTGCAGCTCTCTGACCCTCTTACTGCAGCTCTCTGCTCTACTTACTGCAGCTCTCAGCCCTACTTACTGCAGCTCTCAGCCCGACTTACTGCAGCTCTCTGCCCACTTACTGCAGCTCTCTGACTCTCTTACTGCAGCTCTCTGCTCTACTTACTGCAGCTCTCTGCCCTACTTACTGCAGATCTCTGCCCTACTTACTGCAGCTCTCAGCCCTACTTACTGCAGCTCTCTGCCCCACTTACTGCAGCTCTCTGACTCTCTTACTGCAGCTCTCTGCTCTACTTACTGCAGCTCTCTGCCCTACTTACTGCAGCTCTCTGCCCTACTTACTGCAGATCTCTGCCCTACTTACTGCAGCTCTCTGCTCTACTTACTGCAGCTCTCTGCCCTACTTACTGCAGATCTCTGCCCTACTTACTGCAGCTCTCTGCTCCACTTAGTGCAGCTCTCTGACTCTCTTACTGCAGCTCTCTGACTCTCTTACTGCAGCTCTCTGTCCTACTTACTGCAGCGCTCTGTCCTACTTACTGCAGCTCTCTCCCCTACTTACTGAAGCTCTCTGCCCCACTTACTGAAGCTCTCTGCCCCACTTACTGCAGCTCCCTGACCCTCTTACTGCAGCTCTCTGCTCTACTTACCGCATCTCTCTGCTCTACTTACCGCAGCTCTCTGCTCTACTTACTGCAGCTCTCTGCTCTACTTTCTGCAGCTCTCTGCTCTACTTACTGCAGCTCTCTGCCCCACTTACTGCAGCTCTCTGCTCTACTTACTGCAGCTCTCTGCCCTACTTACTGCAGCTCTCTGACTCTCTTACTGCAGCTCTCTGCCCTACTTACTGAAGCTCTCAGCCCTACTTACTGCAGCTCTCAGCCCTACTTACTGCAGCTCTCTGCCCTACTTACTGCAGCTCTCAGCCCTACTTACTGCAGCTCTCTGCCCTACTTACTGCAGCTCTCTGACTCTCTTACTGCAGCTCTCTGCCCTACGTACTGCAGCTCTCTGCCCCACTTACTGCAGCTCTTTGACTCTCTTACTGCAGCTCTCAGCTCTACTTACTGCAGCTCTCTGCCCTACTTACTGCAGCTCTCTGCCCACTTACTGCAGCTCCCTGCCCTACTTACTGCAGCTCTCTGCCCTACTTACTGCAGCTCTCTGCCCTACTTACTGCAGCTCTCTGCCCTACTTACTGCAGCTCTCAGCCCGACTTACTGCAGCTCTCTGCCCCACTTACTGCAGCTCTCTGACTCTCTTACTGCAGCTCTCTGCTCTACTTACTGCAGCTCTCTGCTCTACTTACTGCAGCTCTCTGCCCTACTTACTGCAGATCTCTGCCCTACTTACTGCAGATCTCTGCCCTACTTACTGCAGCTCTCAGCCCTACTTACTGCAGCTCTCAGCCCTACTTACTGCAGCTCTCAGCCCGACTTACTGCAGCTCTCTGCCCCACTTACTGCAGCTCTCTGACTCTCTTACTGCAGCTCTCTGCTCTACTTACTGCAGCTCTCTGCCCTACTTACTGCAGCTCTCTGCCCTACTTACTGCAGCTCTCTGCCCTACTTACTGCAGCTCTCTGCCCTACTTACTGCAGCTCTCTGCCCGACTTACTGCAGCTCTCTGCCCCACTTACTGCAGCTCTCTGACTCTCTTACTGCAGCTCTCTGCCCACTTACTGCAGCTCTCTGACTCTCTTACTGCAGCTCTCTGCTCTACTTACTGCAGCTCTCTGCCCTACTTACTGCAGATCTCTGCCCGACTTACTGCAGCTCTCTGCCCCACTTACTGCAGCTCTCTGACTCTCTTACTGCAGCTCTCTGCTCTACTTACTGCAGCTCTCTGCCCTACTTACTGCAGCTCTCTGCCCTACTTACTGCAGATCTCTGCCCTACTTACTGCAGCTCTCTGCTCTACTTACTGCAGCTCTCTGCCCTACTTACTGCAGCTCTCTGCTCCACTTAGTGCAGCTCTCTGACTCTCTTACTGCAGCTCTCTGACTCTCTTACTGCAGCTCTCTGTCCTACTTACTGCAGCGCTCTGTCCTACTTACTGCAGCTCTCTGTCCTACTTACTGCAGCGCTCTGTCCTACTTACTGCAGCTCTCTGCCCCACTTACTGAAGCTCTCTGCCCCACTTACTGCAGCTCCCTGACCCTCTTACTGCAGCTCTCTGCTCTACTTACCGCAGCTCTCTGCTCTACTTACCGCAGCTCTCTGCTCTACTTACTGCAGCTCTCTGCTCTACTTTCTGCAGCTCTCTGCTCTACTTACTGCAGCTCTCTGCCCCACTTACTGCAGCTCTCTGCTCTACTTACTGCAGCTCTCTGCCCTACTTACTGCAGCTCTCTGACTCTCTTACTGCAGCTCTCTGCCCTACTTACTGCAGCTCTCTGCCCTACTTACTGCAGCTCTCAGCCCTACTTACTGCGGCTCTCTGACTCTCTTACTGTGGCTCTCTGCCTTACTTACTGAAACCTTCAGCCCTACTTACTGCAGCTCTCTGCCCTACTTACTGCAGCTCTCTGCCCTACTTACTGCAGCTCTCTGCCCTACTTACTGCAGCTCTCTGCCCAACTTACTGCAGCTCTCTGACTCTCTTACTGTGGCTCTCTGCCTTACTTACTGAAGCTCTCAGCCCTACTTACTGCAGCTCTCAGCCCTACTTACTGCAGCTCTCTGCCCTACTTACTGCAGCTCTCAGCCCTACTTACTGCAGCTCTCAGCCCTACTTACTGCAGCTCTCTGCCCTACTTACTGCAGCTCTCTGCCCTACTTACTGCAGCTTTCTGCCCTACTTACTGCAGCTCTCAGCCCTACTTACTGCAGCTCTCTGCCCCACTTACTGCAGCTCTCTGACTCTCTTACTGCAGCTCTCTGCCTTACTTACTGCAGCTCTTTGACTCTCTTACTGCAGCTCTCAGCCCTACTTACTGCAGCTCTCTGCCCTACTTACTGCAGCTCTCTGACTCTCTTACTGCAGCTCTCAGCCCTACTTACTGCAGCTCTCTGCCCTACTTACTGCAGCTCTCTGCCCACTTACTGCAGCTCCCTGCCCTACTTACTGCAGCTCTCTGCCCTACTTACTGCAGTTCTCTGCCCTACTTACTGCAGATCTCTGCCCTACTTACTGCAGATCTCTGCCCTACTTACTGCAGCTCTCAGCCCGACTTACTGCAGCTCTCAGCCCGACTTACTGCAGCACTCTGCCCCACTTACTGCAGCTCTCTGACTCTCTTACTGCAGCTCTCTGCTCTACTTACTGCAGCTCTCTGCCCTACTTACTGCAGCTCTCTGCTCTACTTACTGCAGCTCTCTGCCCTACTTACTGCAGATCTCTGCCCTACTTACTGCAGCTCTCTGCTCTACTTACTGCAGCTCTCTGCCCTACTTACTGCAGATCTCTGCCCTACTTACTGCAGATCTCTGCCCTACTTACTGCAGCTCTCTGCTCCACTTAGTGCAGCTCTCTGACTCTCTTACTGCAGCTCTCTGACTCTCTTACTGCAGCTCTCTGTCCTACTTACTGCAGCGCTCTGTCCTACTTACTGCAGCTCTCTCCCCTACTTACTGAAGCTCTCTGCCCCACTTACTGAAGCTCTCTGCCCCACTTACTGAAGCTCTCTGCCCCACTTACTGCAGCTCTCTGACCCTCTTACTGCAGCTCTCTGCTCTACTTACTGCAGCTCTCTGCCCTACTTACTGCAGCTCTCTGCCCTACTTACTGCAGCTATCTGCCCTACTTATTGCAGCTATCTGCTCTACTTACTGCAGCTCTCTGCTCTACTTACCGCAGCTCTCTGCTCTACTTTCTGCAGCTCTTTGCTCTACTTACTGCAGCTCTCTGCCCTACTTACTGCAGCTCTCTGCTTTACTTACTGCAGCTCTCTTCCCCACTTTTTGAAGTTCTCTGCCCTACTTACTGCAGCTCTCAGCCCTACTTACTGCAGCTCTCTGCTCTACTTACTGCAGCTCTCTTCCCCACTTACTGCAGCTCTCTTCCCCACTTACTCCAGCTCTCTGCCCAACTTACTGCAGAACCACTGACCTATAATCTTTACTTGACTATTGTTCCTGGCGTTATCCCTAAGATCTGGAAAGAGGCACATGTTCTCCCCCTACATTAATGAGGAGATCCTTCTGTCCAATTTCCAAATTAGTTGGAAATTGTTTTTTGAATCCCTGGCCAACTGTCAGCTAAGAACTTTTTAAACTTCTCACTCTATTCTTAATGTGCACCAGTCTGGTTTTAGACCTGGATGTAGCACCGTTCCAGCTGCTATGTTTGTTTTAGATTGTGTTAAATTGCTTAAATCATAAAAATCATTGTTCTGCCTTATTTCTAGATTTTTCCAAGGCCTTTGACACTGTTGACCAGAATTATCTGTCAGAGAGGACACAATGTGTGATTTCTGATGGTGTTAAGTTTCATTTCCTGGATAGGTGTACCACAGGGGTCAATATTGGGACCTGTCCTCTTTACTATTTTTTATTGATATATTTTTATATATTTTTATTTTATTTATTTTGACACCCTTTTTCTCCCAATTTCAATTACGATCTTGTATCATTGCTGCAACTCCCCAATTGGCTTGGGAGAAGCAAAGGTTGAGTCATGCATCCTCCAAAACATGACCCGCCAAACCGCGCTCCTTTACCAGGAAGCCAGCCACACCAATGTGTCGGAGGAAACACCGTTCAACTGGCGACCGAAGTCAGCCTGCAGGCACCAGGCCCGCCACAAGTAGTCGCTAGTGCACAATGAGCCAATTAAAGTCCCCCAAGCCAAACCCTCCTCTATGCCATTGTCCCAACTGTTGGCCAGGATTTGTTAGAGGTGCCAAATAACTTTGTTGCCTTATAGAAAACCCTGGTTTGTTTAAAACGTGTACTTAATGCGATCAAGACTAAATACATGTTGTTCTCTAAATCTGGCAAAAATATTTCAGGTACATATTTATTCACTGGACGTTGCTCCCATCGATCGGGTTGCTGCCTATAAATATTTGGGCATTTGGATTGACAAAGATGTCATGTTTAAAAAACCATACAGATGAGCTAGTTAAAAATCTATGATTTTAAAGTGGACATCTTTTTTTTTTTTTTATAGATCTTGACTCTCCCTAAATTGCAGGAAGCAGATTGTACAGTCAACTTTCCTGCCAGTTCTTGACTGGTGACGCCATTTACCAGATTGCAGCAGCCACTACTCTTAACCCTTTGGATGCTGTCTACCATAGCGCCCTTTGCTTTATCACAGGTGGCAGTTTTAATACTCACCAACGCATCCTGTATCAAAAGGTTGGCTGTTCCTCATTAAAGTCCCGTAGATCACTTACAGTAATTACTCCCTTTTTGTTTACAAAGCTCTACTACACAAGCTTCCGACTTACCTAACTTCATTGCCAAAGTATAAAAGAATGAGCTACCAATCCCATTCGCAGGATTGGTTAACTCTTGAGGTCCCTCAGGTCTCGACCAATTTAGGTAAATCCTCCTTTAGTTTTAGTGCCCCCCATTGTTGTTGGAATAACCTGCAAAATTCCTCGCATCTTGATTCCCTGGTGCAGCTAGGGCAGTCTAGGACTGTGGTGTTAAATGAATGAATTGATGATTGCAGTTGTTTCAATTGATTGTAATGGTTTATTTGCTGAAATTGTAATATTGTAAAGAGTTCTGGTATTTTTTTAAATTATTCTTCTTATTTTATTTGGAAAGTTCATTTTCTTGATTGTGAAAATGTTTGTACTCAGGGAATGAAACCCTGGTCTCAATTGGGATCCGCTGACTAAATAAAGTCCACTTATCAGTACATTCGTAACAACCTAAACATTACGGCTATTCGATCAAATTAGCCTCACGTAGCAAATTAGCAAATACATTTTACGTTGACCAAATTCGACACTCTCTCAAATCCCCACTTGCTCTGCTACTCGCTGTATTTTCATGCGGACAGATTTTAGGGATGAGTCAAGCCTCTCGCTTCCCTTCGTCCTCTTCGTAGCGATTCGGCCTATTTAAAACATCGCCATCTCCTTGCTGCATTTACCCACCAGCTTCAATAGCTTGAATATCTCCCCCAAAAACATAAATGCCATTTAAAACCCCATTAGCTGTTTGCCGAAAGCTTAGAAAAAAAGTTAAACTCAACATAATTCGTGATTCATTAAAACCTCACTCAACACTATGAGTACAAAGTATATATACAGAAACTGCCACTTATGCTGGAAAGCTGTGTCTCTGAGAAGTGTGTGTGTGTGTGTGTGTGTGTGTGTACTGTACTGAACATGTACACTGTGTGTGCACTTCCCTTGCAGCAAAGCAGAGTCCAAACTGCAGTAGGAGTTGATCTATGTTGCTCCAGTTCTGCTGTTGTGTTGCAGTGAGTCTGGGCTGGGCTGCCAGTGGACAGTGTGTTAGTGTTGTAGTGATGTGTTGCAGTGAGTCCTGGCTGGGCTGCCAGTGGACAGTGTGGTAGTGTTGTGTTGCAGTGAGTCTGGGCTGGGCTGCCAGTGGACAGTGTGGTAGTGTTGTGGTGCTGTGTTGCAGTGAGTCCGGGCTGGGCTGCCAGTGGACAGTGTGGTAGTGTTGTGTTGCAGTGAGTCTGGGCTGGGCTGCCAGTGGACAGTGTGGTAGTGTTGTGGTGCTGTGTTGCAGTGAGTCTGGGCTGGGCTGCCAGTGGACAGTGTGGTAGTGTTGTGGTGCTGTGTTGCAGTGAGTCCGGGCTGGGCTGCCAGTGGACAGTGTGGTAGTGTTGTGTTGCAGTGAGTCTGGGCTGGGCTGCCAGTGGACAGTGTGGTAGTGTTGTGGTGCTGTGTTGCAGTGAGTCTGGGCTGGGCTGCCAGTGGACAGTGTGGTAGTGTTGTGGTGCTGTGTTGCAGTGAGTCTGGGCTGGGCTGCCAGTGGACAGTGTGGTAGTGTTGTGTTGCAGTGAGTCCGGGCTGGGCTGCCAGTGGACAGTATGGTGGTGCTGTGTTGCAGTGAGTCTGGGCTGGGCTGCCAGTGGACAGTGTGGTAGTGTTGTGTTGCAGTGAGTCTGGGCTGGGCTGCCAGTGGACAGTGTGGTAGTGTTGTGTTGCAGTGAGTCTGGGCTGGGCTGCCAGTGGACAGTGTGGTAGTGTTGTGGTGCTGTGTTGCAGTGAGTCCGGGCTGGGCTGCCAGTGGACAGTGTGGTAGTGTTGTGTTGCAGTGAGTCCGGGCTGGGCTGCCAGTGGACAGTGTGGTAGTGTTGTGTTGCAGTGAGTCTGGGCTGGGCTGCCAGTGGACAGTGTGGTAGTGTTGTGTTGCAGTGAGTCTGGGCTGGGCTGCCAGTGGACAGTGTGGTAGTGTTGTGGTGCTGTGTTGCAGTGAGTCTGGGCTGGGCTGCCAGTGGACAGTGTGGTAGTGTTGTGGTGCTGTGTTGCAGTGAGTCTGGGCTGGGCTGCCAGTGGACAGTGTGGTTGTGGTGCTGTGTTGCAGTGAGTCTGGGCTGGGCTGCCAGTGGACAGTGTGGTAGTGTTGTGGTGTTGTGTTGCAGTGAGTCTGGGCTGGGCTGCCAGTGGACAGTGTGGTAGTGTTGTGGTGCTGTGTTGCAGTGAGTCCGGGCTGGGCTGCCAGTGGACAGTGTGGTAGTGTTGTGGTGTTGTGTTGCAGTGAGTCTGGGCTGGGCTGCCAGTGGACAGTGTGGTAGTGTTGTGGTGCTGTGTTGCAGTGAGTCCGGGCTGGGCTGCCAGTGGACAGTGTGGTAGTGTTGTGTTGCAGTGAGTCCGGGCTGGGCTGCCAGTGGACAGTGTGGTAGTGTTGTGTTGCAGTGAGTCTGGGCTGGGCTGCCAGTGGACAGTGTGGTAGTGTTGTGTTGCAGTGAGTCTGGGCTGGGCTGCCAGTGGACAGTGTGGTAGTGTTGTGGTGCTGTGTTGCAGTGAGTCTGGGCTGGGCTGCCAGTGGACAGTGTGGTAGTGTTGTGGTGCTGTGTTGCAGTGAGTCTGGGCTGGGCTGCCAGTGGACAGTGTGGTTGTGGTGCTGTGTTGCAGTGAGTCTGGAATGGGCTGCCAGTGGACAGTGTGGTAGTGTTGTGGTGTTGTGTTGCAGTGAGTCTGGGCTGGGCTGCCAGTGGACAGTGTGGTAGTGTTGTGGTGCTGTGTTGCAGTGAGTCCGGGCTGGGCTGCCAGTGGACAGTGTGGTAGTGTTGTGGTGCAGTGTTGCAGTGAGTCCGGGCTGGGCTGCCAGTGGACAGTGTGGTAGTGTTGTGGTGCTGTGTTGCAGTGAGTCTGGGCTGGGCTGCCAGTGGACAGTGTGGTAGTGTTGTGTTGCAGTGAGTCCGGGCTGGGCTGCCAGTGGACAGTGTGGTAGTGTTGTGTTGCAGTGAGTCTGGGCTGGGCTGCCAGTGGACAGTGTGGTAGTGTTGTGGTGCTGTGTTGCAGTGAGTCTGGGCTGTGCTGCCAGTGGACAGTGTGGTAGTGTTGTGTTGCAGTGAGTCTGGGCTGGGCTGCCAGTGGACAGTGTGGTAGTGTTGTGTTGCAGTGAGTCCGGGCTGGGCTGCCAGTGGACAGTGTGGTAGTGTTGTGGTGCTGTGTTGCAGTGAGTCCGGGCTGGGCTGCCAGTGGACAGTGTGGTAGTGTTGTGGTGTTGTGTTGCAGTGAGTCTGGGCTGGGCTGCCAGTGGACAGTGTGGTAGTGTTGTGGTGCTGTGTTGCAGTGAGTCCGGGCTGGGCTGCCAGTGGACAGTGTGGTAGTGTTGTGTTGCAGTGAGTCCGGGCTGGGCTGCCAGTGGACAGTGTGGTAGTGTTGTGGTGCTGTGTTGCAGTGAGTCTGGGCTGGGCTGCCAGTGGACAGTGTGGTAGTGTTGTGGTGCTGTGTTGCAGTGAGTCTGGGCTGGGCTGCCAGTGGACAGTGTGGTAGTGTTGTGGTGCCGTGTTGCAGTGAGTCTGGGCTGGGCTGCCAGTGGACAGTGTGGTTGTGGTGCTGTGTTGCAGTGAGTCCGGGCTGGGCTGCCAGTGGACAGTGTGGTAGTGTTGTGGTGTTGTGTTGCAGTGAGTCTGGGCTGGGCTGCCAGTGGACAGTGTGGTAGTGTTGTGTTGCAGTGAGTCTGGGCTGGGCTGCCAGTGGACAGTGTGGTAGTGTTGTGGTGCTGTGTTGCAGTGAGTCTGGGCTGGGCTGCCAGTGGACAGTGTGGTAGTGGATTAGTGTTGTGCTGCTGTGTGTTGATGTTGCCCTTCAGTTGTGAATAAGAGGATCAGGACAGGACTTGTTTACCAGTATGGTGTTTACCAGTATGGTGTTTACCAGTATAGTGTTTACCAGTATGGTGTTTACCAGTATGGTGTTTACCAGTATAGTGTTTACCAGAATGGTGTTTACCAGACAGGGGGGGGGGGCAGAGAAGGAGGGAGAGAGAGAGAAAGAGAGAGGGGTGTGGGTAGCGGTGTGTGTGTGTGGGTAGCGGTGTGTGGGTGGGTAGCGGTGTGTGGGTGGGTAGCGGTGTGTGTGTGGGTAGCGGTGTGTGGGTGGGTAGCGGTGTGTGGGTGGGTAGCGGTGTGTGGGTGGGTAGCGGTGTGTGGGTGGGTAGCGGTGTGTGTGTGGGTAGCGGTGTGTGTGGGTGGGTAGCGGTGTGTGGGTGGGTAGCGGTGTGTGGGTGGGTAGTGGTGTGTGGGTGGGTAGCGGTGTGTGGGTGGGTAGCGGTGTGTGGGTGGGTAGCGGTGTGTGTGGGTGGGTAGCGGTGTGTGGGTGGGTAGCGGTGTGTGTGGGTGGGTAGCGGTGTGTGGGTGGGTAGCGGTGTGTGGGTGGGTAGCGGTGTGTGTGTGTGGGTGGGTAGCGGTGTGTGTGTGGGTAGCGGTGTGTGGGTGGGTAGCGGTGTGTGTGTGTGTGTGTGGGTAGCGGTGTGTGGGTGGGTAGCGGTGTGTGGGTGGGTAGCGGTGTGTGGGTGGGTAGCGGTGTGTGTGTGGGTAGCGGTGTGTGGGTGGGTAGCGGTGTGTGTGTGGGTAGCGGTGTGTGGGTGGGTAGCGGTGTGTGGGTGGGTAGCGGTGTGTGGGTGGGTAGCGGTGTGTGGGTGGGTAGCGGTGTGTGTGTGGGTAGCGGTGTGTGGGTGGGTAGCGGTGTGTGGGTGGGTAGCGGTGTGTGTGTGGGTAGCGGTGTGTGGGTGGGTAGCGGTGTGTGTGTGGGTAGCGGTGTGTGGGTGGGTAGCGGTGTGTGGGTGGGTAGCGGTGTGTGTGTGTGGGTGGGTAGCGGTGTGTGTGTGTGGGTGGGTAGCGGTGTGTGGGTGGGTAGCGGTGTGTGTGTGGGTAGCGGTGTGTGGGTGGGTAGCGGTGTGTGGGTGGGTAGCGGTGTGTGGGTGGGTAGCGGTGTGTGTGTGGGTAGCGGTGTGTGGGTGGGTAGCGGTGTGTGTGTGTGGGTGGGTAGCGGTGTGTGTGTGTGTGTGGGTAGCGGTGTGTGTGTGGGTAGCGGTGTGTGTGTGGGTAGCGGTGTGTGTGTGGGTAGCGGTGTGTGGGTGGGTAGCGGTGTGTGTGTGGGTAGCGGTGTGTGGGTGGGTAGCGGTGTGTGGGTGGGTAGCGGTGTGTGGGTGGGTAGCGGTGTGTGTGGGTGGGTGGGTAGCGGTGTGTGGGTGGGTAGCGGTGTGTGGGTGGGTAGCGGTGTGTGGGTGGGTAGCGGTGTGTGTGTGTGTGTGGGTAGCGGTGTGTGGGTGGGTAGCGGTGTGTGGGTGGGTAGCGGTGTGTGGGTGGGTAGCGGTGTGTGGGTGGGTAGCGGTGTGTGTGGGTGGGTAGCGGTGTGTGTGTGGGTAGCGGTGTGTGTGTGTGGGTGGGTAGCGGTGTGTGGGTGGGTAGCGGTGTGTGTGTGTGGGTAGCGGTGTGTGTGTGGGTAGCGGTGTGTGTGTGGGTAGCGGTGTGTGTGTGGGTAGCGGTGTGTGGGTGGGTAGCGGTGTGTGGGTGGGTAGCGGTGTGTGTGTGGGTAGCGGTGTGTGTGTGGGTAGCGGTGTGTGTGTGGGTAGCGGTGTGTGGGTGGGTAGCGGTGTGTGTGTGGGTAGCGGTGTGTGGGTGGGTAGCGGTGTGTGTGGGTGGGTAGCGGTGTGTGGGTGGGTAGCGGTGTGTGGGTGGGTAGCGGTGTGTGGGTGGGTAGCGGTGTGTGGGTGGGTAGCGGTGTGTGGGTGGGTAGCGGTGTGTGGGTGGGTAGCGGTGTGTGGGTGGGTAGCGGTGTGTGGGTGGGTAGCGGTGTGTGTGTGGGTAGCGGTGTGTGGGTGGGTAGCGGTGTGTGGGTGGGTAGCGGTGTGTGGGTGGGTAGCGGTGTGTGGGTGGGTAGCGGTGTGTGTGTGGGTGGGTAGCGGTGTGTGTGTGGGTGGGTAGCGGTGTGTGTGTGGGTAGCGGTGTGTGGGTGGGTAGCGATGTGTGGGTGGGTAGCGGTGTGTGGGTGGGTAGCGGTGTGTGTGTGGGTAGCGGTGTGTGTGTGGGTAGCGGTGTGTGGGTGGGTAGCGGTGTGTGTGTGTGGGTAGCGGTGTGTGTGTGTGTGTGTGTGTGTGTGTGTGTGTGTGTGTGTGTGTGTGCGTGTGTGTGTGGGTAGCGGTGTGTGTGTGGGTAGCGGTGTGTGTGTGGGTAGCGGTGTGTGTGTGGGTAGCGGTGTGTGGGTGGGTAGCGGTGTGTGTGTGTGGGTAGCGGTGTGTGTGTGTGTGTGTGTGTGTGTGTGTGTGTGTGTGTGTGTGTGTGTGTGTGTGTGTGTGTGTGTGTGTGTGTGTGTGTGTGTGTGTGTGTGTGTGTGTGTGGGTAGCGGTGTGTTCATCCCTGTAGCTATTGGCTTGTTAGCAGCATTGTGGTTGCCCTCAAATACATCCCTTGTGATTAGAACTCATTTTCTTGAAATGATCCGAAGGAAGGAGGTTTTCTCATGCAGTGAATGGCATTTAGCTGAAGGTCTTGACTGTAGCCCAAACTACTGAATGAATGGTAGCATGGGTAGCCATGGCTAATGAAGACATCTCCTCTCCTGCCCACACTAGACTGTGACAGAGCTGTTAGTGGGGGGGGGGGGGGGGGGGGGTGTTCCTCTTCCCTCCGACATCACAGGGCACTGTATTTCAGCTCCCCCGAGGGACTGGGAGAAGGAGGAGGAGTGGGCACTGCAGGGACTGAGGAAATCTGGTAGCCATTTTTAAATGAACTCTCCCACAGGGCAGGAAGGCACCCACTGAACACACACTGGTTGGATCCTTTATGTTGTACCAATGTGGAATAGTGTACAGGCACGCTCAATGACCAATGAACATCAATGACCTGCTTAAGAAGCACCTCAGTCCCCACTCTATTCTCTCTCTTTCTAATTTTCTTGCTTTTGGCTCGTCCAACATCTCATTCCAAAATCATGGGCATTAATATGGAGTTGGTCCCCCCCTTTGCTGCTATAACAGCCTCCACTCTTTTGGGAAGGCTTTCCAATAGATGTTGGAACATTGCTGCGGGGGACTTGCTTCCATTCAGCCACAAGAGCATTAGTGAGTTCGGTCACTGATGTTGGGCGATTAGGCCTGGCTCGCAGTCAGCGTTCCAATTCTTCCCAAAGGTATTCGATTGGGTTTGAGGTCGGGGCCTGTGCAGGCCACTCCGCGCTCCTTAACCAGGAAGCCAGCCACACCAATGTGTTGGAGGAAACACTGTTCAGCTGGCGATTAGGCCTGGCTTGCAGTCGGCGAGCTTTACACCACTCCAACCGACGCCTGGCATTGCAGATGGGGATTTTAGGCTTGTGTGCGGCTGCTCGGCAATGGAAAAAAAACACGAAGCTCCCGACAAACAGTTGTTGTGCTGACGTTGCTCCCAGAGGCGGTTTGGAATGCGGTAGTGAGTGTTGCAACCGAGGACAGACAGTTTTTACGCGCTATGCACTTCAGCACTCGACGATCCTGTTCTGTGAGCTTGTGTGGCCTACCACTTTGCGGCTGAGCCGTTGTTGCTCCTAGATGTTTCCACTTCACAATAACAGCACTTACAGTTCACCGGGGCAGCTCTAGCAGGGCAGAAAATTGAGGAACTGACATGTTGGAAAGGTGGCATCCTATGACGATGCCACATTGAAAGTCACTGAGCTCTAGAAGGCCATTCTACTGCCAATTTTTGTCTATGGAGATTGCATGGCTGTGTGCTCGATTTTATACAGCTGTCTGCAACGGGTTTGTGGTTGAAATAGCCAAATCCACTAATTTGAAGTGGTGTCCACATACTTTTGTAAATATAGTCTCTCTCTCTCTCTCTCTCTCTCCCCCCCCCCCCCCCCCCCCCCTTCTGAAGAAAAGGAGGTTGACATGTGCATCGACACTAGAGAATGCCGGCTAAAATAATACTATGATAAAAAGGAATGAGAGGCCCGCACACTGAACATTAAGCATCAAGGAAATACAGGGAAGCAATGTGTGCTATGACAGCTGCCCCCAAATTCAAGTAAACATTTTGAACCATAGCAACAAAAAAAAACTCTGTGGATGGGGTTTATACTGTACTGTATTTGTAAATATGCCAGTTCTGCATTTTAAAGACAGATGGTACCTTGTGGTTCTGTAGTGAACAGACTGGGATGAGGCTTGACACAAATGTATTCAGTGAAAACTGGAGCAGCAAGCTGGAGGAGAGAGCGGCGTGTGTCTCATCTTGACTTCAGAGACTTGAGTTTTAAGTTGTTGGTTAATGTCTTCGATCGGCTGTTGCCAGTTCTGACTCAAGGCTACATTTACATTTTAGTAATTTAGCAGACGCTCTTATCCAGAGCGACTCACAGGAGCAATTACGGTTAAGTGCTTTGCTCAAGGGCACATCGACAAAATGTTTCATCTATTCGGCTCAGGGATTCAAACCAGGAACCTTTCGGACACTGGTCCAATTCTCTTAACCGCTAAGCTACCTGCATAACACAACACAGGCTGTTCTTCACACTGGTCCAATTCTCTTAACCGCTAAGCTACCTGCAGAACACAACACAGGCTGTTCTTCACACTGGTCCAATTCTCTTAACCGCTAAGCTACCTGCATAACACAACACAGGCTGTTCTTCACACTGGTCCAATTCTCTTAACCGCTAAGCTACCTGCATAACACAACACAGGCTGTTCTTCACACTGGTCCAATTCTCTTAACCGCTAAGCTACCTGCATAACACAACACAGGCTGTTCTTCACACTGGTCCAATTCTCTTAACCGCTAAGCTACCTGCAGAACACAGCACAGGCTGTTCTTCACACTGGTCCAATTCTCTTAACCGCTAAGCTACCTGCATAACACAGCACAGGCTGTTCTTCACACTGGTCCAATTCTCTTAACCGCTAAGCTACCTGCATAACACAACACAGGCTGTTCTTCACACTGGTCCAATTCTCTTAACCGCTAAGCTACCTGCATAACACAACACAGGCTGTTCTTCACACTGGTCCAATTCTCTTAACCGCTAAGCTACCTGCAGAACACAACACAGGCTGTTCTTCACACTGGTCCAATTCTCTTAACCGCTAAGCTACCTGCAGAACACAACACAGGCTGTTCTTCACACTGGTCCAATTCTCTTAACCGCTAAGCTACCTGCAGAACACAACACAGGCTGTTCTTCACACTGGTCCAATTCTCTTAACCGCTAAGCTACCTGCAGAACACAGCACAGGCTGTTCTTCACAGACCAGGAGGAAATGTGCTCTGTTGATCAAAAATAAGGAGTGGAAAACTGAAAACCCTTTTCAGTAGATATTCTTAGGATGCACCCTATTCCCTATGTGGGCCCTGGTCAAAAGTAGTGCACCCTATTCCCTATGTGGGCCCTGGTCAAAAGTAGTGCGTTATATAGGGTGCCATTTGGGACAAGTGGAAGAGGGTCCATACAGATCAGCCATGTTTATTTCAGGCTGCCATTGTCTTGCATTATTTAACTGGAGGTGAATCGTTTGAGGCCGGCTAGCGGTAATTAGCCTGCGGTGTCTTGGGACATCCTACAATTACACCACACCGCTGAGCCACTAAACGGCCATTTTAGACCCATGACTGAGCATTCTAATGAACAAAGGGCCCTCATTAATAACGTGTTCCTGCTTAGGTTGGGGGGAAAACACTATAATCCTGCTGACATTACAACCTTTCTCTTTATCTGCACCGAGAGGGATTTTGTTATTTTGTTCCCATTATGAATCCATTTTCAAATTTGAATTAATTTCTATGAATGATGTGCTAACTAAAGCTTTCTCTGCTGCCCATCAAAAGTTCTCATTTAGTTTGAAAGTGTCTTGATGTTTATACAGTAAATCTGAGAAGGACTGTGCCTGTGTTCACTCTCTCTCTCTCTCTCTCTCTCTCTCTCTCTCTCTCTCTCTCTCTCTCTCTCTCTCTCTCTCTCTCTCTGTCTCTCTCTATCTGTCTCTATCTGTCTCTCTCTCTCTCTCTGTCTCTGTCTCTGTCTCTCTCTATCTGTCTCTATCTGTCTCTCTCTATCTCTCTCTCCCTCTCTCTCTCCCTCTCCTACTCTCACTCTCTCCTCTCTCTCCCTCTTTCTCTCGTATACACTGATTGTGTAAGTGGGTAGGTTTTTAAAAGAAGTGCAGACAGCCAATCATGCAGAGCAGACATTTCCCACCCATCATAGAGCCCTCAGGGGAAAGTAAATACAAGGACAGTGGCCATTTTTAACCTAAAGCAAGATAAGTGCACTGATTTTTATTTTTGTATTAAAAGTACAACAGTTTGCTTATTCGCTGCTGGGGCCACAAACCTCATCAAGGACAGAGTCATGCTACTGGAGAAGTGGCATACAGAGATGGACAGTATTTCTGTTACATGTATTTTAAATATGTATTTCAATTACTTCTGAGTATTTAAGCATTTATATTATCCTGGAGTGAACTACACTCCAATGTATTTTGTAAAAGATACCTTCAAGAGCTCGTAATTGATATTTTCAAAATACAAAATACTTTCCTTGGCCATGTTTTTTTTAGAGCGGTTCACCATTTTGTGGGCACCTTTCACCATCATTGGTATCAGAAGTCTGATGGCACTATGGTGTGATAAGACCGTAGGCTAAATTAGGTTGTCTAGAAGGGATACAGCTTTTGTCAAAATTGACTTTCGTAGCAGGTTTAGGAGAACTTACGCAGCAGGTTAAGACAATTAACATAGCAGGTTAGGAAAATTAAGTTGACCAGGACAGACTTCCATTTCATTTTCTCTTCCTCCTCTCTTTTATCTCTTTCTCTCCGTCTTTGTTTTTAAGTCAAATGATGCTCTTTTCACCAGTGGGATTCAATGACCTGAATAACAAAGCTTATCTCATTAAAATAAGATATTTTGTTCCACTGCAGAGCTATGATGATTTTTTACATCTAGTTATGTTGTTGCCCTGAATACTGCAGTAAAAACTATTTATTCAACAAGCACAACATGACTTTTAGACAGCTGAAGCAAGGACACACGTTTTCTTCTGGATATGTACAGTGGAGAGAAAAGGTCTGTGAACCCTTTGATCTGATCTTTATCTAAGTCACAACAACAGACAAACACAGTGTGCTTAAACTAATAACACACAAATGATTACATTTTTCTTTTCTATGTTGAATACATCATTTAAACATTCACAGTGTAGGTTGGAAAAAGTATGTAGGCTAATGATTTCTCCAAAAGCTAATTGGAGTCAGGAGTCAAATCAATGAGACGAGATTGGAGATTTTGGTTAGAGCTGCCCTGCACCATAAAAAAACACTCACAAAATTTGAGTTTGCTATTCACAAGAAGCATTGCCTGATGTGAACCATACCTCAAACAAAAGAGATCTCAGAAGACCTAAGATTAAGAATTTTTGCCTTGCATGAAGCTAGAAAGGGTTACAAAAGTATCTCTAAATATGTTCATCAGTCCACAGTAAGACAAATTGTCTATAAATGGAGAAAGCTCAGCACTGTTGCTACTCTCCCTAGGAGTGGCCGGCCTGCAAAGATGACTACATACAAGAGCACAGCGCAGAATTCTCAATGAGGTTAAGAAGAATCCTAGAGTGTCAGCTAAAGACTTACAGAAATCTCTGGAAGATGCTAACATCTCGGTTGACGAGTCTATAATACGTAAAACACTAAACAAGAATAGTGTTCATGGGAGGACACCACGGAAGAAGTCACTGTTGTCCAAAAAAAAACATTGCTGCACATTTGAAGTTCGCAAAAGAGCACCTGGATGTTCCACAGCGCTACTGGTAAAATATTCTGTGGACAAATGAAACTAAAGTTGTGTTGTTTGGAAGGAACACACAACACTATGTGTGGAGAAAAATAGGTACAGCACACCAACATCAAAACCTCATCCCCACTGTAAAGTATGGTGGAGGGAGCATCATGGTTTGGGGCTGCTTTGCTGCCTCAGGGCCTGGACAGCTTGCTATCATCGACGGAAAAATGAATTCCCAAGTTTATCAAGACATTTTGCAGGAGAATGTAAGGCTATCTGTCCGCCAATTGAAGCTCAGCAGAAGTTAGGTGATGCAACAGAACAACGATCCAAAACACAGAAGTAAATCAACAACAGAATGGCTTGAACAGAAGAAAATATGCCTTCTGGAGTGGCCCAGTCAGTCCTGACCTCAACCCGATTGAGATGCTGTGGCATGACCTCAAGAGAGCAGTTCACACCAGACATCCCAAGAATATTGTGGAACTGAAACAGTTTTGTAAAGAGGAATGGTCCAAAATTCCTCCTGAACGTTGTACAGGTCTGATCTGCAAATACAGACAACGTTTGGTTGAGGTTATTGCTGCCAAAGGAGGGTCAACCTGTTATTAAATCCAAAAGTGCACATACTTTTTCCAAACTGCACTGTCAATGTTTACACGGTGTGTTCAATAAAGACATGAACATTTTTAATTGTTTGTGTGTTATTAGTTGTGACTTAGATGAAGATCAGATACAATTGTATGACAAATTTATGCAGAAATCCAGGTAATTCTAAAGGGTCCACATACTTTTTCTTCTCATCATATTTTAGAGTCAATATTCTATTAGAGGTCCAGGTACTCATTATATCCTGTTTGGGCTAGGGGGCAGCATTTTCACGTTTGGATGAAAAGCGTGCCCAGAATAAACTGCCTGCTACTCAGTCCCAGTTGCTAATATATGCATATTATTAGTAGATTTGGATAGAAAACACTCTGAAGTTTCTAAAACTGTTTGAATGATGTCTGTGTGTCACGAACGTCGTCAGGGAAATGACCGGACCAAGGTGCAGCGTGGTGAGCGTACATTAATCTTTATTTTAAACGTCGCCAACCAAAACAAGAAACAACAAAAACGAACATGAACCTTACTAGGGCTATACAGGCCACTAACAAAGACAACTAACCAGAACTAAGGTGGCAAAACAGGCTGCCTAAGTATGATTCCCAATCAGAGACAACGATAGACAGCTGCCTCTGATTGGGAACCACACTCGGCCAAACACACAGAAATACAAAACATAGAATGCCCACCCCACATCACACCCTGACCTAACCAAATAAAGAAATAAAATGGCTCTCTAAGGTCAGGGTGTGACACTGAGTATAACAGAACTCATATGGCAGGCGAAAACCTGAGAAAAATCCAACCAGGAAGTGGGAAATCTGAGGTTGGTAGTTTTTCAACTCTTGGCCTATCGAATACACAGTGTCTATGGGTCATATTGCACTAAGGCTTCCACTAGATGTCAACAGTCTTTAGAATGCTTCTACTGTGAAGTGGGGGCGAATGAGAGGGGATTGAGTAAGGTCTCCCAGAGAGCCATGAGCTGACCACGCGCGTTCACGTGAGAGTTAGCTTGAGTTCCATTGCATTTCTAAAGACACAGGAATTCTCCGGTTGGAACATTATTGAAGATTTATGTTAAAAACATCCTAAAGATTGATTCTATACTTCGCTTGACATGTTTCTACGGACTGTAATGGAACTTTTTGACTATTCGTCTGCTCCTAGTGATCGCGCGTCATGAATTTGAAATACTGGGCTAAACGCGCTAATAAAAAGGAGGTATGTGGACATAAATGATGAACTTTATCGAACAAATCAAACATTTATTGTGGAACTGGGATTCCTGGGAGTGCATTCTGATGAAGATCATCAAAGGTAAGTGAATATTTATAATGCTATTTCTGACTTCTGTTGACTCCAACATGGCGGATAACTGTTTGGGTTGTGTTGGTCTCTGAGCGCCGTACTCAGATTATTGCATGGTTTGCTTTTTCTGTAAAGTTTTTTTTAAATCTGACACAGCGGTTGCATTAAGGAGAAGTATATCTTTAATTCTGTGAATACCACTTGTATCTTTTATCAATGTTTATTATGAGTATTTCTGTAAATTGATGTGGCTCTGTGCAAATTCACGGGATGTTTTGGAGGCAAAGCCAAATGTAAACTGAGGTTTTTGGATATAAATATGAACTTGATCCAACAAAACATACATGTATTGTGTAACATGTTGTCCCGGGAGTGTCATCTGATGAAGAATATCAAAGGTTAGTGATTCATTTTATCTCTATTTCTGCTTTTTGTTACTCCTCTCTTTGGTTGGAAAATCACTGTATGCTTTCTGTGACTAGTTGCTACCTAACATAATGATATGTTCTGCTTTCGCCGAAAAGCCTTTTTGAAATCGGACACTGTGGTTGGATTAACGAGAATTTTATCTTTAAAATGGTGTCTAACACTTGTATGTTTGAGAAATTTGAATTATGAGATTTCTGTTGATTGAATTTGGCGCCCTGCAATTTCCGCTAGCGGAACCCCGATCCTAGACAAGATATTTAGGTCCCGGTACTCATTATATTTTAGAGTCAATATTCTATTAGCGGTCCCGGTACTCATTATATTTAGGTCCCGGTACTCATCATATTTAGGTCCCGGTACTCATCATATTTAGGTCCCGGTACTAATCATATTTTAGAGTCAATATTCTATTAGAGGTCCCGGTACTCATCATATTTTAGAGTCAATATTCTATTAGAGGTCCCGGTACTCATCATATTTTAGAGTCAATATTCTATTAGAGGTCCCGGTACTCATCATATTTTAGAGTCAATATTCTATTAGAGGTCCCGGTACTCATCATATTTTAGAGTCAATATTCTATTAGAGGTCCCGGTACTCATCATATTTTAGAGTCAATATTCTATTAGAGGTCCAGGTACTCAAAGTGGACACCTGCCCACTTCACACACAGGCTATAGTATTGTATGTGCAACTGTTTGTGTGCAATGAAAAACACATTGGTGTGTCACCTGATTCTTCCTGTTGCAGTCTTCATGGCCATAGGCCTATTACTGCCCCCCCTCCCCCCCATTTCATATGCCTGACACATAGTGGATATCCTCTGCATTGCTGACTGCCTGGTTAAATACCAACACCATTCCTCATCCTAATGACCAGACATGAACAGCTACCAAAGATTGCTTCCATTCTCACTCTCCGTCTCTTCCATTCTCTCTCTCCGTCTCTTCCATTCTCTCTCTCCGTCTCTTCCATTCTCTCTCTCCGTCTCTTCCATTCTCTCTCTCCGTCTCTTCCATTCTCCCCCTCCGTTTCTTCCATTCCCCCCTCCGTTTCTTTCATTCCCCCCCTCCGTTTCTTCCACCCCCCATCCGTCTCTCTAATCTCTCTAATTCACCCCATTTCTATCACCGGGGGTAATGGGAGAGAATGGGAAATGTTTTCTCTCTTCACGATAGTTACTGCCTGGGGCCCTAAGGGAAGGGAAGCTGTGGAATGGAAGGCTATATATTTAGCCTGCAGTACATAATGTGTCATGCATCTAATTTGATTCGTTATTTTGCACAAGAAAAGGGCTATAAAAAAATAAGTGGCTTAAAGGTGTGTGCTCTCTGTTTGTGAGAGAAAAGGATCCCCACCTCGTTCAGTTTTCTGTACACAGCCAGCTTTAATCGACAGCATCACAGACATCTTTAACCGACAGCATCACAGACATCTTTAACCGACAGCATCACAGACCTCTTTAACCGACAGCATCACAGACCTCTTTAACCGACAGCATCACAGACCTCTTTAACCGGCAGCATCACAGGCATCTTTAACCGACAGCATCACATACATCTTTAACCGATAGCATCACAGACATCTTTAACCGACAGCATCACAGACATCTTTAACCGACAGCATCACAGACCTCTTTAACCGACAGCATCACAGACATCTTTAACCGACAGCATCACAGCCAGCTTTAACCGACAGCATCACAGACATCTTTAACCGACAGCATCACAGCCAGCTTTAACCGACAGCATCACAGACATCTTTAACCAACAGCATCACAGACATCTTTAACCGACAGCATCACAGACCTCTTTAACCGACAGCATCACAGATGTCTTTAACCGACAGCATCACAGACCTCTTTAACCGACAGCATCACAGACATCTTTAACCGACAGCATCACATACATCTTTAACTGACAGCATCACAGACCTCTTTAACCGACAGCATCACATACCTCTTTAACCGACAGCATCACAGACATCTTTAACCGACAGCATCACAGACCTCTTTAATCGACAGCATCACAGACATCTTTAACCGACAGCATCACAGACCTCTTTAACCGACAGCATCACAGATGTCTTTAACCGACAGCATCACAGACCTCTTTAACCGACAGCATCACATACCTCTTTAACCGACAGCATCACAGACCTCTTTAACCGACAGCATCACAGCCAGCTTTAACCGACAGCATCACAGCCAGCTTTAACTGACAGCATCACAGACCTCTTTAACCGACAGCATCACAGACCTCTTTAACCGACAGCATCACAGACCTCTTTAACCGACAGCATCACATCCAGCTATAACCGACAGCATCACAGACATCTTTAACCGACAGCATCACAGACGTCTTTAACCGACAGCATCACAGACATCTTTAACCGACAGCATCACAGACCTCTTTAACCGACAGCATCACATCCAGCTTTAACCGACAGCATCACAGACGTCTTTAACCGACAGCATCACAGACCTCTTTAACCGACAGCATCACAGGCATCTTTAACCGACAGCATCACATCCAGCTATAACCGACAGCATCACAGACGTCTTTAACCGACAGCATCACAGACATCTTTAACCGACAGCATCACAGACGTCTTTAACCGACAGCATCACATACGTCTTTAACCGACAGCATCACAGACCTCTTTAACCGACAGCATCACAGACCTCTTTAACCGACAGCATCACAGACATCTTTAACCGACAGCATCACAGACCTCTTTAACCGACAGCATCACAGACCTCTTTAACCGACAGCATCACATCCAGCTATAACCGACAGCATCACAGACCTCTTTAACCGACAGCATCACAGACCTCTTTAACCGACAGCATCACATCCAGCTATAACCGACAGCATCACAGACGTCTTTAACCGACAGCATCACAGACATCTTTAACCGACAGCATCACAGACCTCTTTAACCGACAGCATCACAGACGTCTTTAACCGACAGCATCACAGACCTCTTTAACCGACAGCATCACAGCCAGCTTTAACCGACAGCATCACAGACGTCTTTAACCGACAGCATCACAGACCTCTTTAACAGACAGCATCACAGACCTCTTTAACCGGCAGCATCACAGACATCTTTAACCGACAGCATCACAGACATCTTTAACCGACAGCATCACAGACATCTTTAACCGACAGCATCACAGACATCTTTAACCGACAGCATCACAGACATCTTTAACCGACAGCATCACAGACATCTTTAACCGACAGCATCACAGACCTCTTTAACCGACAGCATCACAGACATCTTTAACCGACAGCATCACAGCCAGCTTTAACCGACAGCATCACAGACATCTTTAACCGACAGCATCACAGCCAGCTTTAACCGACAGCATCACAGACATCTTTAACCAACAGCATCACAGACATCTTTAACCGACAGCATCACAGACCTCTTTAACCGACAGCATCACAGATGTCTTTAACCGACAGCATCACAAACCTCTTTAACCGACAGCATCACAGACATCTTTAACCGACAGCATCACATACATCTTTAACTGACAGCATCACAGACCTCTTTAACCGACAGCATCACAGACCTCTTTAACCGACAGCATCACAGACATCTTTAACCGACAGCATCACAGACCTCTTTAACCGACAGCATCACAGATGTCTTTAACCGACAGCATCACAGACCTCTTTAACCGACAGCATCACATACCTCTTTAACCGACAGCATCACAGACCTCTTTAACCGGCAGCATCACAGCCAGCTTTAACCGACAGCATCACAGCCAGCTTTAACTGACAGCATCACAGACCTCTTTAACCGACAGCATCACAGACCTCTTTAACCGACAGCATCACAGACCTCTTTAACCGACAGCATCACATCCAGCTATAACCGACAGCATCACAGACATCTTTAACCGACAGCATCACAGACGTCTTTAACCGACAGCATCACAGACGTCTTTAACCGACAGCATCACAGACCTCTTTAACCGACAGCATCACATCCAGCTTTAACCGACAGCATCACAGACGTCTTTAACCGACAGCATCACAGACCTCTTTAACCGACAGCATCACAGGCATCTTTAACCGACAGCATCACATCCAGCTATAACCGACAGCATCACAGACGTCTTTAACCGACAGCATCACAGACATCTTTAACCGACAGCATCACAGACGTCTTTAACCGACAGCATCACATACGTCTTTAACCGACAGCATCACAGACCTCTTTAACCGACAGCATCACAGACCTCTTTAACCGACAGCATCACAGACATCTCTAACCGACAGCATCACAGACCTCTTTAACCGACAGCATCACAGACCTCTTTAACCGACAGCATCACATCCAGCTATAACCGACAGCATCACAGACCTCTTTAACCGACAGCATCACAGACCTCTTTAACCGACAGCATCACATCCAGCTATAACCGACAGCATCACAGACGTCTTTAACCGACAGCATCACAGACATCTTTAACCGACAGCATCACAGACCTCTTTAACCGACAGCATCACAGACGTCTTTAACCGACAGCATCACAGACCTCTTTAACCGACAGCATCACAGCCAGCTTTAACCGACAGCATCACAGACGTCTTTAACCGACAGCATCACAGACCTCTTTAACCGACAGCATCACAGACCTCTTTAACCGACAGCATCACATCCAGCTATAACCGACAGCATCACAGACGTCTTTAACCGACAGCATCACAGACATCTTTAACCGACAGCATCACAGACGTCTTTAACCGACAGCATCACAGACGTCTTTAACCGACAGCATCACAGACCTCTTTAACCGACAGCATCACAGACCTCTTTAACCGACAGCATCACATACCTCTTTAACCGACAGCATCACAGCCAGCTTTAACCGACAGCATCACAGGCAGCTTTAACCGACAGCATCACAGACCTCTTTAACCGACAGCATCACAGACATCTTTAACCGACAGCATCACATACGTCTTTAACCGACAGCATCACAGACCTCTTTAACCGACAGCATCACAGCCAGCTTTAACCGACAGCATCACAGACGTCTTTAGCCGACAGCATCACAGACATCTTTAACCGACAGCATCACATGCATCTTTAACCGACAGCATCACATACCTCTTTAACCGACAGCATCACAGACATCTTTAACCGACAGCATCACAGACCTCTTTAACCGACAGCATCACAGACATCTTTAACCGACAGCATCACAGACATTTTTAACCGACAGCATCACAGACATTTTTAACCGACAGCATCACAGACCTCTTTAACCGACAGCATCACAGACATCTTTAACCGACAGCATCACATACCTCTTTAACCGACAGCATCACAGCCAGCTTTAACCGACAGCATCACAGACGTCTTTAACCGACAGCATCACAGCCAGCTTTAACCGACAGCATCACAGACGTCTTTAACCGACAGCATCACAGACCTCTTTAACCGACAGCATCACAGACCTCTTTAACCGACAGCATCACAGACCTCTTTAACCGACAGCATCACAGACATCTTTAACCGACAGCATCACAGACATCTTTAACCGACAGCATCACAGACGTCTTTAACCGACAGCATCACATACATCTTTAACCGACAGCATCACAGACCTCTTTAATCGACAGCATCACATACATCTTTAACCGACAGCATCACATACGTCTTTAACCGACAGCTTCACATACGTCTTTAACCGACAGCATCACAGGCATCTTTTACCGACAGCATCACAGACATCTTTAACCGACAGCATCACAGACATCTTTAACCGACAGCATCACAGACATCTTTAACCGACAGCATCACATACGTCTTTAGCCAAAAAACGGTGAAGGAGATAAGGTAACATTATTTATCTAATCTATCAAACCATTTAGAAAGATCAAATAAAGAAATTACATTTGACATTTGAGGCAAACTATTCTTCACACAGTGTCAGACTCAGGTCTTCTAGTAACAGATACAGCATGTTAACACAGTGTCAGACTCAGGTCCTCTAGTAACAGATACAGCATGTTAACACAGTGTCAGACTCAGGTCCTCTAGTAACAGATACAGCATGTTAACACAGTGTCAGACTCAGGTCTTCTAGTAACAGATACAGCATGTTAACACAGTGTCAGACTCAGGTCCTCTAGTAACAGATACAGCATGTTAACACAGTGTCAGACTCAGGTCCTCTAGTAACAGATACAGCATGTTAACACAGTGTCAGACTCAGGTCTTCTAGGAACAGATACAGCATGTTAACACAGTGTCAGACTCAGGTCTTCTAGTAACAGATACAGCATGTTAACACAGTGTCAGACTCAGGTCCTCTAGTAACAGATACAGCATGTTAACACAGTGTCAGACTCAGGTCCTCTAGTAACAGATACAGCATGTTAACACAGTGTCAGACTCAGGTCCTCTAGTAACAGATACAGCATGTTAACACAGTGTCAGACTCAGGTCCTCTAGTAACAGATACAGCATGTTAACACAGTGTCAGACTCAGGTCTTCTAGTAACAGATACAGCATGTTAACACAGTGTCAGACTCAGGTCCTCTAGTAACAGATACAGCATGTTAACACAGTGTCAGACTCAGGTCCTCTAGTAACAGATACAGCATGTTAACACAGTGTCAGACTCAGGTCTTCTAGTAACAGATACAGCATGTTAACACAGTGTCAGACTCAGGTCCTCTAGTAACAGATACAGCATGTTAACACAGTGTCAGACTCAGGTCCTCTAGTAACAGATACAGCATGTTAACACAGTGTTAGACTCAGGTCTTCAAGTAACAGATACAGCATGTTAACACAGTGTCAGACTCAGGTCTTCTAGTAACAGATACAGCATGTTAACACAGTGTCAGACTCAGGTCCTCTAGTAACAGATACAGCATGTTAACACAGTGTCAGACTCAGGTCCTCTAGTAACAGATACAGCATGTTAACACAGTGTCAGACTCAGGTCTTCTAGTAACAGATACAGCATGTTAACACAGTGTCAGACTCAGGTCCTCTAGGAACAGATACAGCATGTTAACACAGTGTCAGACTCAGGTCTTCTAGTAACAGATACAGCATGTTAACACAGTGTCAGACTCAGGTCCTCTAGGAACAGATACAGCATGTTAACACAGTGTCAGACTCAGGTCCTCTAGTAACAGATACACCATGCAGCCCTATACCGTATGGAGATTTCTGCCCCCCCCCCACCCCCACTGAGAATCACTTTACATGACAATAGTTCCATCTCTGGAGCTGCCGTCATCAAGCCAAATATCCCCAGATTCATCTGTCTCTCTGAGGGTGTTCTCCTGTCTAAAGTCTAGTTTGATCCTCAGTGCTTTCTGTAGTGAGGAACAGGGAGCAGGAGGGAGGAGGTTTGGGGGGAGGCGGGAGGGATGATGGGAAGAGGGAGGAGAAGGAGGATGAGGAGAGGGAGGATGAGGAGAGGGAGGATGAGGAGAGGAGAGGAGGAGAGGAGGATGAGGAGAGGGAGGATGAGGAGAGGGAGGGGGGAGGAGAGGGAGGATGAGGAGAGGGAGGATGAGGAGAGGGAAGGGGGAGGAGAAGGAGGATGAGAAGAGGGAGGATGAGGAGAGGGAAGGGGGAGAAGAGGGAGGATGAGAAGAGGGAGGATGAGGAGAGGGAGGGGGGAGGAGAAGGAGGATGAGGAGGATGAGGAGAGGGAGGATGAGGAGAGGGAGGGCTACTTCACTGACAGTCTGTTCGTCTGGCTGTGGTTGAAACCCACCTGAGGTTCTGATGGGGGACATCAGTCTGCATAACACACTAACGTGTCATCAGCCTTCAAAGGACCGTATGTTCTCTGTGTCTATTGAGAGCCAAGGGAAGCCCCAGTGGCTCAGTTACAATATGCCTGTAGAGTGTCATACTGCAAGTGTCACTTAGCACGGTAGTGCTGTCCATCTGCCCTTGCAGTGTTAGCAGTCACAATACATAGTCCGTGTCATAAATAGCACCCTATATACCTATGTAGTGTACTACGCTGTAGAAAAACGTATAGTATATAAGTCCAACTACCACACTGTTAACAGGCTGAACCGGCAATGAAAACAGACAGGCCTCTCCTTGCCACTCTACTAGGGTGTGTGTGTGTGGGGGGTCTGTGCCTGCATTGTTGTGTGGTTGTGTGAATGTATGTGTGTGTGTGTGTGTGTAGCACTTTGCACACTAAGTGACCTCTCCAAGGCCTTTTCGACACTGTGAGCAGGGAACTACTATGAGGCATTCTACTCAGATGTGGCTGTCCAGACAAATTTGTCAACATCCTTTGCCAGTTCCATGATGGGGTGACGGCTCGGGTGGCCATAGGAGGGTAGGAGTCAATGCCTGTTGGAGTAAGTATCGGTGTGAGGCAGGGGTGTGTGCTGGCACCGGTTCTCTTTAACATCTTCCTCCTCGGTGTGACCCAGCTTCTCCACACGGAGCTTGAGGACAGCAGCAGGGTTGTGGTGGACTTCAGGCTGGATGGAAACCTGTCGTTCTGCCCCTGAACAAGGCAGTTAACCCACTGTTCCTAGGCCGTCATTGTAAATCAGAATTTGTTCTTATTAACTGACTTGCCTAGTTAAATAAAGGTGAAATAAAAAATGTAATAAAAATATTCAACGTCAGGAGGCTCCAAGCAACCACCAAGGTTTTGACAGAGTGGGTTCTTGAGCTACGGTATGCTGATGACTGTGACTCTTGTGGCCCACTCTCAGGAAGACCTTCAGTCCGTCCTTGTAGCGTCGATGAGGGTCTATAGCAGGATGGGACTGTCTATCAGCACCACCAAGACAGAGATGGCCAGGCCAATGGAGATCCAGCACTCCACCCACCATGCCTGTCTTCACCATTGAACACAAATCACTGGCAATAGTTCTGTCCTTCAAATACCTGGGCAGCATCCTCTCAGAGGACTGCAGCATTGACCTCGGAATTCAAAATAAGATCAAGCGAGCATCAGCTGTCTTCAGGAAACTCCGACACAGGGTCTTCCGAAACAGGGATATCCAGCTCCACACCAAAATCACTGTCTATCAAGCCGCCTGCATCGCCACACTTCTTTACAGCTGTGAAGCCTGGGTCACTTACAGTCACCACCTTTATGCAGCTCGAGCGATTCCACATAAGATGCCTGCAGCACATCCTGGGAATCACCTGGTGCGACCTTGTGCCACATACAGAAATACTTGCTAAGACCAACTGCAAGAGTATGGAGGCCATGGTCACCCAACACCAACTACGCTGGCTTGGGCATGTAATTAGAATGTCTCAGGAGTACTTTGGTGCAAAAAGTGCAAATCAATCCCAGAACAACAGCAAAGGACCTTGTGAAGATGCTGGAGGAAACAGTAAAACGAGTCCTGTATTGACATAACATGAAAGCACACTCAGTAAGGAAGAAGCCACTGCTCCAAAACCGCCGTAAAAAAGACAGACTATGATTTGAAACTGCACATGGGGACAAAGTTCGTACTTTTTGGAGAAATATCCTCTGGTCTGATGAAACAAAAATAGAACTGTTTGGCCATAATGACCATCGATATGTTTGGAGGAAAAGGGGGGAGGTTTGCAAGCCAAAAAACACCATCCCAACCATGAAGCACAGGGGTGGCAGTATCATGTTGTGGGGGTGCTTTGCTGCAGGAGGGACTGGTGCACTTCACAAAATAGATGGCATCATGAGGGAGGAAAATTATGTGGATATATTGAAGCAGCATCTCAAGACATCAGTCAGGAAGTTAAAGCTTGGTTGCAAATGGGTCTTCAAAATGGGCAATGACCCCAAGCATACTTCCAAAGTTGTGGCAAAATGGCTTAAGGACACAAAGTCAAGCTATTGGAGTGGCCATCACAAAGCCCTGACCTCAATCCTATAGAAAATTTGTGGGCAGAACTGAAAAAGTGTGTGCGAGCAAGGAGGCCTGACTCAGTTACACCAGCTCTGTCAGGAGGAATGGGCCAAAATTCACCCAACTGCTTGTGGAAGGCTACCCGAAAAGTTTGACCCAAGTTAAACAATTTCAAGGCAATGCTACCAAATACTAATTGAGTGTATGTAAACTTCTGACCCACTGGGAATGTGATGAAAGAACTAAAAGCTGAAATAAATCATTCTCTCTACTATTATTCTGACATTTCACTTTCTTAAAATAAAGTGGTGATCCTAACTGACCTAAAACAGGACATTTTTACCAGGATTAAATGTCAGGAATTGTGAAAAACTGAGTTGAAATGTATTTGGCTAAGGTGTATGTAATCTTTCGACTTTAACTGTACATACACATACACACACATATACACACACATACTGTACACACATACATACATACACACACACACACACACACACACACACACACACACACACACACACACACACACACACACACACACACACACACGTGTTGTTTGTGTGTGTGAGTGTGCGTGCATTTGTCTCTGTGTGTGTGTCTGTGTGTGTGTGTGTGTGTGTGTGTGTGTGTGTGTGTGTGTGTGTGTGTGTGTGTGTGTGTGTGTGTGTGTGTGTGTGTGTGTGTGTGTGTGCCTGCCTCGTCTTGCAGGCCACCAGCCATCACTGTGCCTGTACATGTGTTAGTATGTGTTACACCTCCCCATGCGATGCTACAAGCAGCTGCTAGCTCGATGTAGTACTGAGGTGCTTGTGACGCGGTGGAGAATAAGTCAGTATTAGGACGTGTGAAATGCTTGATAACGTATGTGATATCAACAGAGGTATATTTTCAGGGGTGATTTAAATATTGACTGGCTTTCATCAAGCTGCCCACTCAAGAAAAAAGCTTCAAACTGTAAACAGTGCCTGCAACCTGGTTCCGGTTATCAGTCAACCTAGCAGAGTAGCAACAAAACAGCACAGGAAATAAATCATCAACATTTATTGATCACATCTTTACTAATATTGCTCTAAAGCAGTATCCAGATCCATCGGATGTAGTGATCACAATACAGTAGCCATATCTAGGGAAACCAAAGTTCCAAAGGCTGGGGCTAATATAGTGTATAAGAGGTCATACAATACGTTTTGTAGTGATTCCTATGTTGATGATGTAAATCATATTTGCTCGTCTGTGGTGTGTAGGATCAACCAGACACAGCACTTAGCACATTTATGAAATTACATATTCCAATAACCAATAAACATGCACCCATTAAGAAAATGACTGAGAAAATGGTTAAATCCCTGTGGATTGATGAAAATGACTGAGGATGATAGTGGACGATATTGCCACTCCTATTGGCCATCTCTTCAATCCAAGCCTACTAGAAAGTGTGCACCCTCAGGCCTGGAGGGAAGTAAAAGTCATTCCACTACCCAAGAATAGCAAAGCACCTTTGCTGTCTCAAACAGCCAACCAAATCAGCCTGTTACCAACCCTTAGTAAACTTTTGACCAGATACAATGCTGTTTTCAGCACACTTATAGGGAAGGGCATTCAACATGTATGGCACTTACACAAATTACTGATGATTGGCTGAGAGAAATAATTGATAATAAAAAATATTGTGGGAGCTGTTTTGTTAGACTTCAGTGCAGCTTTTGACATTATTGATCATAATCTGCTGCTGGAAAAATGAATGTGTTATAACTTTACATCCCCTGCTATACTGTGGATAAAGAGTTACCTGTCTAACAGAACACAGAGGGTGTTCTTTAATGAAAGCCTCGACAACATAATCCAAGTAGAGTCAGGCATACCCCAGGGCAGCTGTTTAGGCCCCTTTTACTTTTTTCAATCGTTACTAATGACATGCCACTGGCTCTGAGTAAGGCCTGTGTGTCTATGTATGCTGATGACTCAACACTATACATGTCAGCTACTACAACAAGTGACGTCACTGCAACACTTAACAAACAGCTGCAGTCAGTTTCAGAATGTGTGGCAAGAAATAAGTTATTCTTAAATATTTCATAAACTGAAAGCATCGTATTTGGTACGAATCATTCACTAAACCCTAATCCTCAATTAAATATTGTAATGAATAATGTGGAGATTGAGCAAGTTGAGGTGACTAAACTGCTTGGAGTAACCCTGGATTGTAAACTGTCATGGTCAAAACATATTGATACAACAGTAGCTAAAATGGGTAGAAGTCTGTCCATAATAAAGCACTGCTTTGCCTTCTTAACAACACTATCAACAAGGCAGGTCCTACAGGCCCTAGTTTTGTCCCACCTGGACTACTGTTCAGTCGTGTGGTCAGGTGCCACAAAGAGGGACTTAGGAAAATTACAATTGGCTCAGAACAGGGCAGCACGGCTGGCCCTTAAATGTACACAGAGAGATAACATTAATAATATGCATGTAAATCTCTCCTGGCTCAAAGTAGAGGAGAGATTGACTCCATCACTACTTGTTTCTGTAAGAAGTATTGACATGTTCGATGCACTGAGCTGTCTGTTTAAACTACTAGCACACAGCTCGGACTCCCATGCATAACCCACAAGACATGCCACCAGAGGTCTCTTCACAATCCCCTAGTCCAGAACAGACTATGGGAGGCGCACAGTACTACATAGAGCCATGACTACATGGAACTCTATTCCACATCAGGTAACTGATACAGGCAGTAAAATCAGATAAAAAACAAACATAAAAAATATAACTGCCTTAATTTTGCTGGAGTCCAGGAAGAGTAGCTGCTGCCTTAATAAATACAAATAATCCTCCCAATGTAATTAATGAATGATAGAGAGGGAGGGAGAGAGGGAGGGAGATTAATGTTGTTACATTTGTTTCTTATCACTTTTGTTTGTTTATTTCACTTGCTTTGGTAATGTAAACATATGTTTCCCATGCCAATGAAACCCCTTTGAATTGAGAGACAGAGACAGAGAGAGCTCTAGCCATCATAAAGGCAATAATGAATGTGTTCAATAATGGATTATGTCTTGACCCCTCCCCCCATCACACACACACACACACACACACACACACACACACACACACACACACACACACACAAAGGCATGCACCCACTCGCGCACATAGACACATACCCTACCCTACCTGACCCCGCACCGGCTCAATACGGTGGTGATCTCATACCTCAACACCTCTTGGATTTAACCACTGTGTTCAATAATGTAATATGCTTGATTGAAAGCTGTCAGTTTTAGGTATCCATCACCCACCCTACCACCATACAGTACATACCTTATGACCCTGCTTCCATCACCCACCCTACCACCATACAGTACATACCGTATGACCCTGCTTCCATCACCCACCCTACCACCATACAGTACATACCTTATGACCCTGCTTCCATCACCCACCCTACCACCATACAGTACATACCGTATGACCCTGCTTCCATCACCCACTCTACCACCATACAGTACATACCTTATGACCCTGCTTCCATCACCCACCCTACCACCATACAGTACATACCGTATGACCCTGCTTCCATCACCCACCCTACCACCATACAGTACATACCTTATGACCCTGCTTCCATCACCCACCCTACCACCATAAGGTACATACCTTATGACCCTGCTTCCATCACCCACCCTACCACCATACAGTACATACCGTATGACCCTGCTTCCATCACCCACCCTACCACCATACAGTACATACCTTATGACCCTGCTTCCATCACCCACCCTACCACCATACAGTACATACCGTATGACCCTGCTTCCATCACCCACCCTACCACCATACAGTACATACCTTATGACCCTGCTTCCATCACCCACCCTACCACCATACAGTACATACCTTATGACCCTGCTTCTCACAGCAGGAAAAGAATCCTGCAGCAACAGGAAATATGAATTCTTTGTTTGGATTATAATTAATGGACGTTTTTGTAAGGTTTGATATATTTTTCACTTTGGTAAATCAATTCTGACATTTTAAAGTGGAAATTACAAACTCTAGAAGTGTTTTTAAACCTTGAACACACTACCATTTGGATAATGGGTCCTCTGAGAGAGGGTAAGGGAGAAAAATGAAAATATGTCTTTAAAAATCTGCCTTCTTATTGGACAAGTTAATGTACTGCCTTTCTGTTTCACTCTGTTTTCTCCCTAGTAACCCGGTCCCAGTGTGGATAAAGCTCCTTAGTAACCCGGTCCCAGTGTGGATAAAGCTCCTTAGTAACCCGGTCCCAGTGTGGATAAAGCTCCTTAGTAACCCAGTCCCAGTGTGGATAAAGCTCCTTAGTAACCCGGTCCCAGTGTGGATAAAGCTCCTTAGTAACCCAGTCCCAGTGTGGATAAAGCTCCTTAGTAACCCAGTCCCAGTGTGGATAAAGCTCCTTAGTAACCCGGTCCCAGTGTGGATAAAGCTCCTTAGTAACCCAGTCCCAGTGTGGATAAAGCTCCTTAGTAACCCAGTCCCAGTGTGGATAAAGCTCCCTAGTAACCCGGTCCCAGTGTGGATAAAGCTCCCTAGTAACCCGGTCCCAGTGTGGATAAAGCTCCTTAGTAACCCAGTCCCAGTGTGGATAAAGCTCCCTAGTAACCCAGTCCCAGTGTGGATAAAGCTCCTTAGTAACCAGGTCCCAGTGTGGATAAAGCTCCCTAGTAACCCGGTCCCAGTGTGGATAAAGCTCCTTAGTAACCCGGTCCCAGTGTGGATAAAGCTCCTTAGTAACCCGGTCCCAGTGTGGATAAAGCTCCTTAGTAACCCGGTCCCAGTGTGGATAAAGCTCCCTAGTAACCCGGTCCCAGTGTGGATAAAGCTCCTTAGTAACCCGGTCCCAGTGTGGATAAAGCTCCTTAGTAACCCGGTCCCAGTGTGGATAAAGCTCCTTAGTTACCCGGTCCCAGTGTGGATAAAGCTCCTTAGTAAACCGGTCCCAGTGTGGATAAAGCTCCCTAGTAACCCGGTCCCAGTGTGGATAAAGCTCCTTAGTAACCCGGTCCCAGTGTGGCTAAAGCTCCTTAGTAACCCGGTCCCAGTGTGGCTAAAGCTCCTTAGTAAACCGGTCCCAGTGTGGATAAAGCTCCCTAGTAACCCAGTCCCAGTGTGGATAAAGCTCCTTAGTAACCCGGTCCCAGTGTGGATAAAGCTCCTTAGTAACCCGGTCCTAGTGTGGATAAAGCAACCTAGTAACCCGGTCCTAGTGTGGATAAAGCTCCTTAGTAACCCGGTCCCAGTGTGGATAAAGCTCCCTAGTAACCCGGTCCCAGTGTGGATAAAGCTCCCTAGTAACCCGGTCCCAGTGTGGATAAAGCTCCTTAGTAACCCGGTCCCAGTGTGGATAAAGCTCCTTAGTAACCCGGTCCCAGTGTGGATAAAGCTCCTTAGTAACCCGGTCCCAGTGTGGATAAAGCTCCTTAGTAACCCGGTCCCAGTGTGGATAAAGCTCCTTAGTAACCCGGTCCCAGTGTGGATAAAGCTCCTTAGTAACCCGGTCCCACTGTGGATAAAGCTCCTTAGTAACCCGGTCCCAGTGTGGATAAAGCTCCTTAGTAACCCGGTCCCAGTGTGGATAAAGCTCCTTAGTAACCCGGTCCCAGTGTGGATAAAGCTCCTTAGTAACCCGGTCCCAGTGTGGATAAAGCTCCCTAGTAACCCGGTCCCAGTGTGGATAAAGCTTGAATTATGTTAGTCTGACAGGTCGGATGCTTGCCTAAGGAAGAGTAGAGTAAGTACAGCTTGTGGTGATAGGGGGAGTTCTAGAAGCTGTATGCATTATACAGTCATCTATGTCTATAGGATCCATCTATATGATCCTAGGAGTTCAGAGAGAATGACAACAGTGAAGGTTAATGGACTGAGGTCTTCAGCCAAACATCTAAATGATTCACCTGGTGTCATTTATTACACTACCGTACAGACAGATAAGAGAAGAAGGAGTGAAGGAGTTGTCCTCCCTCCATTTATCTAAATGTCCTTGGCTGTGTTCATGGCCTTTTTCTATTTCATCATCTGACTTCACTTATCCTAGGTTTGATTCTGGAGTGCCAGACGGGGAAGGGTTTACACTTTTGGGACTATTCCATTGGTTCCATGCAAAGCTCGTTCGAGCACAGTTAAAGTATTTGAAAGGAAACAAATACTATTTGAACCCAGGTCAGGCTACAGAACACACCATCAGACAGAGCCGTCAGAACACACCCTCAGACGGAGCCGTCAGAACACACCCTCAGACGGAGCCGTCAGAACACACCCTCAGACGGAGCCGTCAGAACACACCCTCAGACGGAGCCGTCAGAACACACCCTCAGACGGAGCCGTCAGAACACACCCTCAGACGGAGCCGTCAGAACACACCCTCAGACGGAGCCGTCAGAACACACCCTCAGACGGAGCCGTCAGAACACACCATCAGACGGAGCCGTCAGAACACACCATCAGACGGAGCCGTCAGAACACACCCTCAGACGGAGCCGTCAGAACACACCCTCAGACGGAGCCGTCAGAACACACCCTCAGACGGAGCCGTCAGAACACACCCTCAGACGGAGCCGTCAGAACACACCCTCAGACGGAGCCGCCAGAACACACCCTCAGACGGAGCCGTCAGAACACACCATCAGACGGAGCCGTCAGAACACACCCTCAGACGGAGCCTTCAGAACACACCCTCAGACGGAGCCGTCAGAACACACCCTCAGACGGAGCCGTCAGAACACACCCTCAGACGGAGCCGTCAGAACACACCATCAGACGGAGCCGTCAGAACGCACCCTCAGACGGAGCCGTCAGAACGCACCCTCAGACGGAGGCGTCAGAACGCACCCTCAGACGGAGCCGTCAGAAGACACCCTCAGACGGAGCCGTCAGAACGCACCCTCAGACGGAGCCGTCAGAACGCACCATCAGACGGAGCCGTCAGAACGCACCCTCAGACGGAGCCGTCAGAACGCACCCTCAGACGGAGCCGTCAGAACGCACCCTCAGACGGAGCCGTCAGAACGCACCCTCAGACGGAGCCGTCAGAACGCACCCTCAGACGGAGCCGTCAGAACGCACCCTCAGACGGAGCCGTCAGAACGCACCCTCAGACGGAGCCGTCAGAACGCACCCTCAGACGGAGCCGTCAGAACGCACCCTCAGACGGAGCCGTCAGAACACACCCTCAGACGGAGCCGTCAGAACACACCCTCAGACGGAGCCGTCAGAACACACCCTCAGACGGAGCCGTCAGAACACACCCTCAGACGGAGCTGTCACTCAGATAAGATCATCTGTCACAGCTGGATGGGAGTTCTGCTACAAGCTTGACCTTCTAATCACAGGCCTCCCTCTAGTCTCTGTGTGTGTGTGTGTGTGTGTGTGTGTGTGTGTGTGTGTGTGTGTGTGTGTGTGTGTGTGTGTGTGTGTGTGTGTGTGTGTGTGTGTGTGTGTGTGTGTGTGTGTGTGTGTGTGTGTGTGTGTGTGTCCTGCTAGGGGTTTCCAGTCAGGAGCCCACTACGAACCACGTGTAATTTCCTTCTCTGTATGTCTGGGAAGATGGACAGCCTTATGTCTGGGAGGATGGACAGCTTTATGTCTGGGAGGATGGACAGCCTTATGTCTGGGAGGATGGACAGCCTTGTGTCTGGGAGAATGGACAGCTCTATGTCTGGGAGGATGGACAGCCTTGTGTCTGGGAGAATGGACAGCTCTATGTCTGGGAGGATGGACAGCTTTATGTCTGGGAGGATGGACAGCCTTGTGTCTGGGAGGATGGACAGCCTTGTGTCTGGGAGGATGGACAGCCTTGTGTCTGGGAGAATGGACAGCTCTATGTCTGGGAGGATGGACAGCTTTATGTCTGGGAGGATGGACAGCCTTGTGTCTGGGAGGATGGACAGCCTTGTGTCTGGGAGGATGGACAGCTTTATGTCTGGGAGGATGGACAGCTTTATGTCTGGGAGAATGTACAGCCTTGTGTCTGGGAGGATGGACAGCCTTGTGTCTGGGAGGATGGACAGCTTTATGTCTGGGAGGATGGACAGCTTTATGTCTGGGAGGATGGACAGCCTTATGTCTGGGAGGATGGACAGCTTTATGTCTGGGAGGATGGACAGCCTTGTGTCTGGGAGGATGGACAGCCTTGTGTCTGGGAGGATGGACAGCCTTGTGTCTGGGAGAATGGACAGCTCTATGTCTGGGAGGATGGACAGCTTTATGTCTGAGAGGATGGACAGCCTTGTGTCTGGGAGGATGGACAGCCTTGTGTCTGAGAGGATGGACAGCCTTGTGTCTGGGAGAATGGACAGCTCTATGTCTGGGAGGATGGACAGCTTTATGTCTGGGAGGATGGACAGCTTTATGTCTGGGAGGATGGACAGCCTTGTGTCTGGGAGGATGGACAGCCTTGTGTCTGGGAGGATGGACAGCCTTGTGTCTGGGAGGATGGACAGCCTTGTGTCTGGGAGGATGGACAGCTTTATGTCTGGGAGGATGGACAGCTTTATGTCTGGGAGGATGGACAGCCTTGTGTCTGGGAGGATGGACAGCCTTGTGTCTGGGAGGATGGACAGCCTTGTGTCTGGGAGAATGGACAGCTCTATGTCTGGGAGGATGGACAGCTTTATGTCTGGGAGGATGGACAGCTTTGTGTCTGGGAGGATGGACAGCCTTGTGTCTGGGAGGATGGACAGCCTTGTGTCTGGGAGGATGGACAGCCTTGTGTCTGGGAGGATGGACAGCTTTATGTCTGGGAGGATGGACAGCTTTATGTCTGGGAGGATGGACAGCCTTATGTCTGGGAGGATGGACAGCCTTATGTCTGGGAGGATGGACAGCTTTATGTCTGGGAGGATGGACAGCCTTATGTCTGGGAGGATGGACAGCTTTATGTCTGGGAGGATGGACAGCCTTATGTCTGGGAGGATGGACAGCCTTGTGTCTGGGAGGATGGACAGCTTTATGTCTGGGAGGATGGACAGCTTTATGTCTGGGAGGATGGACAGCCTTATGTCTGGGAGGATGGACAGCCTTATGTCTGGGAGGATGGACAGCCTTGTGTCTGGGAGGATGGACAGCTTTATGTCTGGGAGGATGGACAGCTTTATGTCTGGGAGGATGGACAGCTTTATGTCTGGGAGGATGGACAGCTTTATGTCTGGGAGGATGGACAGCCTTGTGTCTGGGAGGATGGACAGCTTTATGTCTGGGAGGATGGACAGCCTTGTGTCTGGGAGGATGGACAGCTTTATGTCTAAGGGGCTCTGGTCAAAAGTCTAAAGTAGTGCACTACATAGGGATTAGGGTGTCATTTGGGACGCAGCCCCATGTGTGACAGGATAGTTGATACCCTGTCCTTCTCCTCTTCCTCTCTGTGGCCAACACAGTGTTAGTGGTTTGGATCTTTTTAAACCCATTGAACTCATATAGCTACAGTGAAAGCTGAGAGCCTTGGTGATTGGATGGCAATAGATGCAAACCAACCGCCCCCCCCCCCCCCCCCCAGTATCCAGTTGAAATTTACATTTACATTTAAGTCATTTAGCAGACGCTCTTATCCAGAGCGACTTACAAATTGGTGCATTCACCTTATGATATCCAGTGGAACAGCCACTTTAAAATAGTGCATCTAAATCTTTTAAAGGGGGGGGGGTTAGAAGGATTACTTTATCCTATCCTAGGTATTCCTTAAAGAGGTGGGGAAATAGCATTTGCTGGACACTCCTGAGCCCTGCTGTTGTTGGTCTGTCTGAATTAGATTGGCAGCCATTGGAGAGATGGAGGAGAAGTCAACAGTGTTTGTTTGGAGTTTCTGTATGAACTTCCTGGTCTGTCTGTCTGTCTCTGTCTGTCTCTGTCTGTCTCTGTCTGTCTCTGTCTGTCTCTGTCTGTCTCTGTCTGTCTCTGTCTGTCTGTCTCTGTCTGTCTCTGTCTGTCTGTCTCTGTCTCTGTCTGTCTCTGTCTGTCTCTGTCTGTCTGTCTGTGTGTGTGTGTGTGTGTGTGTGTGTGTGTGTGTGTGTGCCTGTGTCCCTGTGTGTGTGTGTGTGTGTGTGTGTGTGTGTGTGTGTGTGTGTGTGTGTGTGTGTGTGTGTGTGTGTGTGTGTGTGTGTGTGTGTGTGTGTGTGTGTGTGTGTGTCTGCCTCGTCTTGCAGGCCACCAGCCATCACTGTGCAGTATGTGTTACACCTCCTAATGCGATGCCACAACCAGCTGCTGTATTCCTGTCTGGGAACAGGAGAATATAATGTCGTCTGGGAACAGGAGAATACACTGTAGTCTGGGAAAAGGAGAATACACTGTAGTCTGGGTCCAGGAGAATACACTGTAGTCTGGGAAAAGAATACACTGTAGTCTGGGTCCAGGAGAATACACTGTAGCCTGGGTCCAGGAGAATACACTGTAGCCTGGGTCCAGGAGAATATACTGTAGTCTGGGAAAAGAATACACTGTAGTCTGGGTCCAGGAGAATACACTGTAGTCTGGGTCCAGGAGAATACACTGTAGTCTGGGAACAGGAGAATACACTGTAGTCTGGGAACAGGAGAATACACTGTAGTCTGGGAACAGGAGAATACACTGTAGTCTGGGAACAGGAGAATACACTGTAGTCTGGGAACGGGAGAATACACTGTAGTCTGGGAACGGGAGAATACACTGTAGTCTGGGAACAGGAGAATACACTGTAGTCTGGGAACAGGAGAATACATTGTAGTCTGGGAACAGGAGAATACACTGTAGTCTGGGAACGGGAGAATACACTGTAGTCTGGGAACGGGAGAATACACTGTAGTCTGGGAACAGGAGAATACACTGTAGTCTGGGAACGGGAGAATACACTGTAGTCTGGGAACAGGAGAATACACTGTAGTCTGGGTCCAGGAGAATACACTGTAGTCTGGGTCCAGGAGAATACACTGTAGTCTGGGAACAGGAGAATACATTGTAGTCTGGGAACAGGAGAATACACTGTAGTCTGGGTCCAGGAGAATGTACTGTAGTCTGGGTCCAGGAGAATACACTGTAGTCTGGGTCCAGGAGAATACACTGTAGTCTGGGAACAGGAGAATACACTGTAGTCTGGGAACGGGAGAATACACTGTAGTCTGGGAACCGGAGAATACACTGTAGTCTGGGAACGGGAGAATACACTGTAGTCTGGGAACAGGAGAATACACTGTAGTCTGGGAACAGGAGAATACACTGTAGTCTGGGAACAGGAGAATACACTGTAGTCTGGGAACAGGAGAATACACTGTAGTCTGGGAACAGGAGAATACACTGTAGTCTGGGAACAGGAGAATACATTGTAGTCTGGGAACAGGAGAATACACTGTAGTCTGGGAACGGGAGAATCCACTGTAGTCTGGGAACAGGAGAATACACTGTAGTCTGGGAACAGGAGAATACACTGTAGTCTGGGAACGGGAGAATACACTGTAGTCTGGGAACGGGAGAATACACTGTAGTCTGGGAACAGGAGAATACACTGTAGTCTGGGAACAGGAGAATACACTGTAGTCTGGGTCCAGGAGAATACACTGTAGTCTGGGAACAGGAGAATACATTGTAGTCTGGGAACAGGAGAATACACTGTAGTCTGGGTCCAGGAGAATGTACTGTAGTCTGGGTCCAGGAGAATACACTGTAGTCTGGGTCCAGGAGAATACACTGTAGTCTGGGAACGGGAGAATACACTGTAGTCTGGGAACGGGAGAATACACTGTAGTCTGGGAACAGGAGAATACACTGTAGTCTGGGAACGGGAGAATACACTGTAGTCTGGGAACGGGAGAATACACTGTAGTCTGGGAACAGGAGAATACACTGTAGTCTGGGAACAGGAGAATACATTGTAGTCTGGGAACGGGAGAATACACTGTAGTCTGGGAACAGGAGAATACACTGTAGTCTGGGTCCAGGAGAATACACTGTAGTCTGGGTCCAGGAGAATACACTGTAGTCTGGGAACAGGAGAATACATTGTAGTCTGGGAACAGGAGAATACACTGTAGTCTGGGTCCAGGAGAATATACTGTAGTCTGGGTCCAGGAGAATACACTGTAGTCTGGGTCCAGGAGAATACACTGTAGTCTGGGAACGGGAGAATATACTGTAGTCTGGGAACGGGAGAATACACTGTAGTCTGGGAACAGGAGAATACACTGTAGTCTGGGAACAGGAGAATACACTGTAGTCTGGGAACGGGAGAATACACTGTAGTCTGGGTCCAGGAGAATACACTGTAGTCTGGGAACAGGAGAATACACTGTAGTCTGGGAACAGGAGAATACACTGTAGTCTGGGAAAAAGAGAATACACTGTAGTCTGGGAACGGGAGAATACACTGTTGTCGGCGAACGCGAGAATACACTGTAGTCTGGGAACAGGAGAATACACTGTAGTCTGGGAACAGGAGAATACACTGTAGTCTGGGAACGGGAGAATACACTGTAGTCTGGGAACAGGAGAATACACTGTAGTCTGGGTCCAGGAGAATACACTGTAGTCTGGGAACAGGAGAATACACTGTAGTCTGGGTCCAGGAGAATACACTGTAGTCTGGGAACAGGAGAATACACTGTAGTCTGGGAACGGGAGAATACACTGTAGTCTGGGAACCGGAGAATACACTGTAGTCTGGGTCCAGGAGAATACACTGTAGTCTGGGTCCAGGAGAATACACTGTAGTCTGGGTCCAGGAGAATACACTGTAGTCTGGGAACAGGAGAATACACTGTAGTCTGGGAACAGGAGAATACACTGTAGTCTGGGTCCAGGAGAATACACTGTAGTCTGGGAACAGGAGAATACACTGTAGTCTGGGTCCAGGAGAATACACTGTAGTCTGGGAACAGGAGAATACACTGTAGTCTGGGAACAGGAGAATACACTGTAGTCTGGGAACAGGAGAATACACTGTAGTCTGGGAACAGAATACACTGTAGTCTGGGGCCAGGAGAATACACTGTAGTCTGGGTCCAGGAGAATACACTGTAGTCTGGGAACAGGAGAATACACTGTATTCTGGGAACAGGAGAATATACTGTAGTCTGGGAACAGGAGAATACACTGTATTCTGGGAACAGAATACACTGTAGTCTGGGTCCAGGAGAATACACTGTAGTCTGGGAACAGGAGAATACACTGTATTCTGGGTCCAGGAGAATATACTGTAGTCTGGGTCAAGGAGAATACACTGTAGTCTGGGTCCAGGAGAATACACTGTAGTCTGGGAACAGAATACACTGTAGTCTGGGGCCAGGAGAATACACTGTAGTCTGGGTCCAGGAGAATACACTGTAGTCTGGGAACAGGAGAATACACTGTAGTCTGGGTCCAGGAGAATACACTGTAGTCTGGGAACAGGAGAATACACTGTAGTCTGGGAACAGTCTAATTCTACTGTGGTCTGGGAACAGTCTAATTCTACTGTGGGCTGGGAACAGTCTAATTCTACTGTGGGCTGGGAACAGTCTAAATCTACTGTAGGCTGGGAACAGTCTAATCCTACTGTAGGCTCGGAACAGTCTAATCCTACTGTGGGCTGGGAACAGTCTAATTTTACTGTGGGCTCGGAACAGTCTAATTCTACTGTAGGCTGGGAACAGTCTAATTCTACTGTGGGCTGGGAACAGTCTACTTCTACTGTAGGCTCGGAACAGTCTAATCCTACTGTGGGCTGGGAACAGTCTAATTTTACTGTGGGCTCGGAACAGTCTAATTCTACTGTAGGCTGGGAACAGTCTAATTCTACTGTAGGCTGGGAACAGTCTACTTCTACTGTAGGCTGGGAACAGTCTAATTCTACTGTGGGCTGGGAACAGTCTAATTCTACTGTGGGCTGGGAACAGTCTAATTCTACTGTGGGCTGGGAACAGTCTAATTCTACTGTGGGCTGGGAACAGTCTAATCTTACTGTGGGCTGGGAACAGTCTAATTCTTCTGTGGTCTGGGAACAGTCTAATTCTACTGTGGGCTGGGAACAGTCTAATTCTACTGTGGGCTGGGAACAGTCTAATTCTACTGTGGGCTGGGAACAGTCTAATTCTACTGTGGGCTGGGAACAGTCTAATCCTACTGTGGGCTGGGAACAGTCTAAATCTACTGTGGGCTGGGAACAGTCTAATTCTACTGTGGGCTGGGAACAGTCTAATTCTACTGTGGGCTGGGAACAGTCTAATTATACTGTAGGCTGGGAACAGTCTAATTCTACTGTAGGCTGGGAACAGTCTAATTCTACTGTAGGCTGGGAACAGTCTAATCCTACTGTAGGCTGGGAACAGTCTAATTCTACTGTGGGCTGGGAACAGTCTAAATCTACTGTAGGCTGGGAACAGTCTAATCCTACTGTGGGCTGGGAACAGTCTAATCCTACTGTGGGCTGGGAACAGTCTAATTCTACTGTGGGCTGGGAACAGTCTAATCCTACTGTGGGCTGGGAACAGTCTAATTCTACTGTGGGCTGGGAACAGTCTAATCCTACTGTAGGCTGGGAACAGTCTAAATCTACTGTGGGCTGGGAACAGTCTAATCCTACTGTAGGCTGGGAACAGTCTAATCCTACTGTAGGCTGGGAACAGTCTAAATCTACTGTGGGCTGGGAACAGTCTAATTCTACTGTAGGCTGGGAACAGTTTAATTCTACTGTAGGCTGGGAACAGTCTAATTCTACTGTAGGCTGGGAACAGTCTAATTATACTGTAGCCTGGGAACAGTCTAATCCTACTGTAGGCTGGGAACAGTCTAAATCTACTGTGGGCTGGGAACAGTCTAATCCTACTGTAGGCTGGGAACAGTCTAAATCTACTGTGGGCTGGGAACAGTCTAATCCTACTGTGGGCTGGGAACAGTCTAATTCTACTGTGGGCTGGGAACAGTCTAATCTTACTGTGGGCTGGGAACAGTCTAAATCTACTGTGGGCTGGGAACAGTCTAATTCTACTGTAGGCTCGGAACAGTCTAATTCTACTGTAGGCTGGGAACAGTCTAATCCTACTGTGGGCTGGGAACAGTCTAATTCTACTGTGGGCTGGGAACAGTCTAATTCTACTGTGGGCTGGGAACAGTCTAATTCTACTGTGGGCTGGGAACAGTCTAATTCTACTGTGGGCTGGGAACAGTCTAATTCTACTGTAGGCTGGGAACAGTCTAATCCTACTGTGGGCTGGGAACAGTCTAATTCTACTGTGGGCTGGGAACAGTCTAATTCTACTGTGGGCTGGGAACAGTCTAAATCTACTGTAGGCTGGGAACAGTCTAATCCTACTGTGGGCTGGGAACAGTCTAATCCTACTGTGGGCTGGGAACAGTCTAATTCTACTGTGGGCTGGGAACAGTCTAATTCTACTGTAGGCTGGGAACAGTCTAATTATACTGTAGGCTGGGAACAGTCTAATCCTACTGTAGGCTGGGAACAGTCTAAATCTACTGTGGGCTGGGAACAGTCTAATCCTACTGTGGGCTGGGAACAGTCTAATTCTACTGTGGGCTGGGAACAGTCTAATCCTACTGTGGGCTGGGAACAGTCTAATTCTACTGTGGGCTGGGAACAGTCTAATCCTACTGTGGGCTGGGAACAGTCTAATCCTACTGTGGGCTGGGAACAGTCTAATCCTACTGTGGGCTGGGAACAGTCTAATTCTACTGTGGGCTGGGAACAGTCTAATTCTACTGTGGGCTGGGAACAGTCTAATCCTACTGTGGGCTGGGAACAGTCTAATTCTACTGTGGGCTGGGAACAGTCTAATTCTACTGTGGGCTGGGAACAGTCTAATTCTACTGTGGGCTGGGAACATTCAAAATCCTACTGTATGTTCATGAAAGAAAACATCAAGACAGATTGGGGCGCACTTTTAGGGAGTTTATAAGAGACAGTCCTCCTCAGTGCTGTTTGGTTCCTGAATGTATAGGATTCACAGAGAAAAGACGAAAGGTGGAAGTCCCATTATAATGCACTGTCATGTCAACACTAAATGTAATGAGCACATGATGGAGCTTTTATCTCTGTTTCTCTCTCTGTTGTTTTGTAGTGGTATCCCTGGGAAGAAATGTGGTACCATTATCCTTTCAGTCGAGGAGCTGGGAAACTGCAGAGTAAGTACAACATATTTAACTGTTACCTTTTTCCCCGTACAGTCAATCAACGCCATTGAAATAGTGTACCGTACATCAACATAATGCTTTTTAAAAATGTTCAACTCATTGTCAAGACATAAGATAGAAACCTCCACTGTGTGTGCCAGCTAGGCCATAGAGAATAACCAGAGACTGTTAGTGATAGTTTGAGACAAAGGAAAATAAAAACCTATATTGTTTGTGCCTAAAACCCACTAATAACCCTGTCTATTAGCGATGTGTTGAGCCATAGGAAGATTGTATCCATACGTATCGTGAATATCAGACCCATATACTGCATTAAAAAAAAAAAACGTTTTAAATGAGAAGTAGGGATTGGTCTGAAGCTGAAAAAGAAAGGAAATTCATGAGCACCACAATGCCTACTTCACCCATGCTCTACCAAGGTTTTCCAGCTCACAGCTTTGACCTACTACGGTAGCTATGTTGGTCTATTGTACTTCAAACAATGTGTATGCAGGTTGCTTAGGATTCAAACCTTCTCAAATCATCATTTGTTTGTAGCTTTGCTTATAGTTTGCCTCTCATCTGACTGGTGTTAGCTCGTTACTAGCGTTGTTGCTGCACTATTAACTAGCTGAAACCGGACCAAGTGCTTTGGTCCGGTTTTAGAACTCTGATATTCAGCAGAAAAGGTAGCAAAAGGTAGCACATCGTTGTTTCTTAATGGATGGAAATTAGAATGTGAGAGTGATAAATTATTACATTTAATCAACACTGTAGTCTCAATAGTGATCAATAGTCTCAATAGTGATCATTAGTCTTGCCAATACGTTTGCAAGACTAATGATCACTATTGAGACTATTGATCACTATTGAGACTATTGATCACTATTGAGACTAATGATCACTATTGAGACTATTGATCACTTCATGGATGCTGTGGTCTTGTTCTCATCCGATGTCTAGATCTTGAGGTAGGTCAGGGCAAGACATTTAAAAAAAATATATCTAATGCTAACGACCCTGTTAACAATCCGGTATGTGGATCTCGGTAACGGCCGGACGGCTCATGATGAGAGGCGAGGAGTGTGTCGTGTACCTCCAATCAATTTGATTTGCAAATTTTCATTGATATTGGTGTCATATTGGCTTAGATATGATGGTATGGAGATTTGAATTTAACATTGAGCTTTAACCAATGCACTATACTGTACTATATATTAGAGGCCTTCACGGGTCCAAAAGGTTGCACCCATTCCGAAATGGATCTGGGGCTTTCCCATCCGGACCCATAGGCATAAATACATTTTTTAAATATAGAGACCCACTCCAAACGGACCCGAGGACAACTAGATCCATTCCGTATAGACCTAAAGCAGAAAAGCTACTTTATTAATTAACTGGAGCTGATAAAGTGCGAGGGAGAGGAGGTAGAGAGAGGTGACGCTCTAGCAGGGGAGGTAGAGAGAGGTGACGCTCTAGCAGGGGAGGTAGAGAGAGATGAGGCTCTAGCAGGGGAGGTAGAGAGAGGTGAGGCTCTAGCAGGGGAAGTAGAGAGAGATGACGCTCTAGCAGGGGAAGTAGAGAGAGATGAGGCTCTAGCAGGGGAGGTAGAGAGAGGTGAGGCTCTAGCAGGGGAGGTAGAGAGAGATGAGGCTCTAGCAGGGGAGGTAGAGAGAGGTGAGGCTCTAGCAGGGGAAGTAGAGAGAGATGACGCTCTAGCAGGGGAAGTAGAGAGAGATGAGGCTCTAGCAGGGGAGGTAGAGAGAGAAGAGGCTCTAGCAGGGGAGGTAGAGAGAGGTGACGCTCTAGCAAGGAGAAGAGGGGGAGCGAGGAGAAGAGGGGAACGAGGGGAAGAAGGGGAGCGAAGGGAAGAGAGGGAGCGAGGGGAAGAGAGGGAGCGAGGGGAAGAGAGGGAGCGAGGGGAAGAGGGGAGCGAGGGGAAGAGGGGAGCGAGGGGAAGAGGGGAGCGAGGGGAAGAGAGGGAGCGAGGGGAAGAGGGGAACGAGGGGAAGAGGGGAACGAGGGGAACGAGGGGAACGAGGGGAACGAGGGGAAGAGGGGAGCGAGGGGAAGAGAGAGAGCGAGGGGAAGAGAGAGAGCGAGGGGAAGAGGGGAGCGAGGGGAAGAGAGGGAGCGAGGGGAAGAGGGGAGCGAGGGGAAGAGAGGGAGCGAGGGGAAGAGAGGGAATGAGGAGAAGAGAGGGAGCGAGGGGAAGAGAGGGAGCGAGGGGAAGAGAGGGAGCGAGGGGAAGAGAGGGAACGAGGGGAAGAGAGGGAACGAGGGGAAGAGAGGGAACGAGGAGAAGAGAGGGAGCGAGGGGAAGAGAGGGAACGAGGGGAAGAGGGGAATGAGGAGAAGAGAGGGAGCGAGGGGAAGAGGGGGAATGGGGAGAAGAGAGGGAGCGAGGGGAAGAGAGGGAACGAGGGAAAGAGGGGAACGAGGGGAAGAGAGGGAGCGAGGGGAAGGGGGTAGTGGCTAGACTTATTGGGCAGAACAATCAGGCTCCTCTGAATGACTGTAAACCAATCCACTGAACTCAGAATGGATTGGTTTATTACTATGAAGTTACAGTCCTAGTGCATCTGGCTGTAATGCACAGGCCATATAATGCAATAACCATTTTAGCATTTGTCATAAAGTGTTCTCAGGGTAAATTACGAATAGGATAATGTAAAAATACATTAAAAGCCAATGCATGATGTGCTGTCCCAATCTATCCCCCTGAACATATAGGCAGCAGCTAGCTAAAGAGAGAGCACTTTGCAGGCGTCTCTAAGCACACTGTTCTTCAAAGACTCCGCAGCATACAGAATCGCTAGAACATTCTGTTTGAACCGTTAACAAGACCAGCCTCGAGCGCAAATAACCCATGTCCTTCAACCACGTTCACACATTTCATGACTGACAGTACAGATAGGCTAGCGCACACGCTCGTCATCTGGACACAATGTTCTGACTTACATTGTCAGGGTTAATATAACCATCATCTCTGTAAAATAATCAAATAGTCCCACACATTCCACTATGTGACTGATGTGTTGTGGTCCAAAAGTGTGCTAGAGTACTTCTGTGTGCGTGCGTGCGCGTGCGTGTGTGCGTGCATGCGTTTTCCCCAGTCCTTCAGGGGTCTGTGTGAGGTACATTAGATCTATGATGATGAAGAGTTCGCCTCACTGCCACAAAGCACCACTTACACAGCAGGCTTCTAATATAAATGCAAATGATCATTATCTTCACTCACAAGAGGTCATCTCCCCACTGTTTCAGAGTCGATTAGAGAGACAAAGGTCTGGAAAAGCAGGCACGACTGATACCTAAACTACATGGATTACATAGACTTGAACTATGAAAAATAGATACCCCTGTAAAGCTGTTTTAACGTGTAAGGAAAAAATACAGTTTATAGTTCCAGAATGTATGTGGGAATCTTATTGTCAAATGGAACTCCCAGGATTGTGAATTCTAACAACTTTAAAGCTGCCTGGTGCTTCGGGATCACTTCCATCCATCTGGATTTTGTTTACCACATCACAGGCCACCTGTGAGCAACAAATTGAGTGAGGCAGCTGAGGAGTTTCTCCAGGAAGGACATTAATACACCGCTTGTTGTGTTGAAGTCAAACCTGAGATGGATGTCGATTCTGAAACACAACTACAGGGACTAAATAAAGTGTGTTGACAGAGAGGGAGGAGGGGGAAGATGGTGAGAGGGAAGGGGGGAAGGGGGGAGAGAGTGCAAGGAGAGAGAGGGGATAGACAGAGAAAGAGAGAGAGAGAAGAAGGAGAGATAGAGGGGGAGAAAGAGAAGGGAAGAGACTGCAGGGAGTGAGGGAGAGCGAGAGAGAGAGAGGAGAGAGACTGAGAGAGAGTTAGTAGAGCTCTGGGTAACATTAGACAGAGAGAGTTAGTAGAGCTAGTCTGTAACTAGTCCCTGGTACTAGTCCCTGTAACTAGTCCCTGGTACTAGTCCCTGGAACTAGTCCCTGGAACTAGTCCCTGGTACTAGTCCCTGTAACTAGTCCCTGGTACTAGTCCCTGTATCTAGTCCCTGGTACTAGTCCCTGGTACTAGTCCCTGAAACTAGTCCCTGGAACTAGTCCCTGGTACTAGTCCCTGGTACTAGTCCCTGGAACTAGTCCCTGGTACTAGTCCCTGGTACTAGTCCCTGATAGAAGAAAGAGTGGATACTGAGCTGTATTATCCTCCTCTAACATCGTCCCCCGGCTGTGGTGCGCCACACTAATACTTCTCTGGTCCCCAAACCCCCAATGGGATAACCTGTAGGATGGCTGTTCCCACAATCATCTGGTCCCCGAAACCCAATGGGATAACCTGTAGGATGGCTGTTCCCACAATCATCTGGTCCCCAACCCCCCAATGGGATAACCTGTAGGATGGCTGTTCCCACAATCATCTGGTCCACAAACCCCCAATGGGATAACCTGTAGGATGGCTGTTCCCACAATCATCTGGTCCCCAACCCCCCAATGGGATAACCTGTAGGATGGCTGTTCCCACAATCATCTGGTCCCCAAAACCCAATGGGATAACCTGTAGGATGGCTGTTCCCACAATCATCTGGTCCCCAAAACCCAATGGGATAACCTGTAGGATGGCTGTTCCCACAATCATCTGGTCCCCAAACCCCCAATGGGATAACCTGTAGGATGGCTGTTCCCACAATCATCTGGTCCCCACACCCCCATTGGGATAACCTGTAGGATGACTGTTCCCACAATCTTCTGGTCCCCAAACCCCCAGTGGGATAACCTGTAGGATGGCTGTTCCCACAATCATCTGGTCCCCAAACCCCCAATGGGACAACCTGTAGGATGGCTGTTCCCACAATCATCTGGTCCCCAAACCCCCAATGGGATAACCTGTAGGATGGTTGTTCCCACAATCTTCTGGTCCCCAAACCCCCAGTGGGATAACCTGTAGGATGGCTGTTCCCACAATCATCTGGTCCACAAACCTCCAGTGGGTAACCTGTAGGATGGCTGTTCCCACAATCATCTGGTCCCCAAACCCCCAATGGGATAACCTGTAGGATGGTTGTTCCCACAATCATCTGGTCCACAAATCCCGAATGGGATAACCTGTAGGATGGCTGTTCCCACAATCATCTGGTCCCCAAACCCCCAATGGGACAACCTGTAGGATGGCTGTTCCCACAATCATCTGGTCCCCAAACCCCCAATGGGATAACCTGTAGGATGGTTGTTCCCACAATCATCTGGTCCACAAATCCCGAATGGGATAACCTGTAGGATGGCTGTTCCCACAATCATCTGGTCCACAAACCTCCAGTGGGTAACCTGTAGGATGGCTGTTCCCACAATCATCTGGTCCCCAAACCCCCAATGGGATAACCTGTAGGATGGTTGTTCCCACAATCATCTGGTCCCCACACCCCCATTGGGATAACCTGTAGGATGGCTGTTCCCACAATCATCTGGTCCCCACAACCCCAATGGGTAACCTGTAGCATGGCTGTTCCCACAATCATCTGGTCCCCAAACCCCCAATGGGATAACCTGTAGGATGGCTGTTCCCACAATCATCTGGTCCCCAACCCCCCAATGGGATAACCTGTAGGATGGCTGTTCCCAGAATCATCTGGTCCCCAAACCCCAATGGGATAACCTGTAGGATGGCTGTTCCCACAATCATCTGGTCCCCAAACCCCCAATGGGATAACCTGTAGGATGGCCGTTCCCACAATCATCTGGTCCACAAACCCCCAGTGGAATAACTTGTAGGATTGCTTGCTTCACCATAGAATTAGGAATTAGAATATGAGAATGGACATAAACCTACTTTTGATGGTCCCAAGGTCAGACATGTTGGTCAGGGAGTTAGTCAACCATGGTTTGCCAATGCTGTTAGAAGATATTGTTTAAAGCAATGAATGTGAATAATTTATCTGATGTTTGTATGTTAGCTAGCTAGCCAGCCAGTTTTAGAAGAATGATTCCATACGTTTTTCAAATTAACTGCCATTACGCCAAACATTCCATTCAGCAACACACTGGTTGAAATCAGTTGATGATAGGACTTAGACAAGTTGTAAATCCAACAAGTACTGATATTGTATACTAGGACACATAGCTTTGCAAGGGAACTACATCTGAGACATTTATGGTCTGTTTACATATATTTTAGAGGCTATTGATACAGAAAATTAGTATAAAACCAAAATGTGGGAAAAATCAAGGGGCGTTCGGAAAGTATTCAGACCCCTTGACTTTTTCCACATTTTGTTACGTCACAGCCTTATTATAAGATGGATTAAATTATACTTTTTCCTCATCAATCTACACACAGTACACCATAATGACGAAGCAAAAACAAGGTTTTTAGAAATTTTTGCAAATGTATTAGAAATAAAAAACAGATACCTTATTTACATAAGTATTCAGACCCTTTGCTATGAGACTTGAAATTGAGCTCAGGTGCATCCTGTTTCCATTGATCATCCTTCAGATGTTTCTCCAACGTAATTGGAGTCCAACTGTGGTAAATTCAATTGATAGGACATGATTTGGAAAGGCACACACCTGTCTATATAACGTCCCATAGTTGACAGTGCATGTCAGAGCATCAACCAAGCCATGACGTTGAAGGAATTGTCCATAGAGCCCCGACACAGGATTGTATCGAGGCACAGATCTGGGGAAGGGTACCAAAACATTTCTGCAGGATTGAAGGTCCCCAAGAACAGAGTGGCCTCCATCATTCTTAAATGGAAGAAGTTTGGAACCATCAAGACTCTTCCTATAGCTGGCCACCCAGCCAAACTGAGCAATCGGGGGAGAAGCGCCTTGGTCAGGGAGGTGACCAAGAACCCGATGGTGACTCTGACAGAGCTCCAGAGTTTGTCTGTGGAGATGGGAGAACCTTCCAGAAGGACCACCATCTCTGCAGCACTCCACCAATCAGGCCTTTGTGTTAGAGTAACTCCCAAATGTATTTTGGGATCCAGCCCTGTAAATATAATTTGCCTAGAGACGCACGAGTGGAGAAGCAAGCGCATCATTTCAAGCAATGACTTAAACGGATTTTTGTTTCCCTGCATTTAAAATCACCATCCACGAGAAACGCCGCCTCTGAATGTCTTATGGACCTATACAGCCCGTCGAGTGCGTTCTTAGTGACAGCATCAGTTTGTGGTGGTACATAGACAGCTATGAAAAATATAGATGAAAACTCTCTCGGTAAATAGAATAGTCTGCAGCATATCATGAGGTATTCTATCTCAGGCGAGCAAAAATGTGAGACTTCCTTAACATTAGATATCGAGCACAAGCTGTTGGTAACAAAGAGACACACACACCTACTTCTTTCGTCTTACCAGAGTCTGCCGTCCGGTCTTGATGATGCATAGAAAAACCAGCAAAAAGTATATCTATGTCCTCGTTCAGACACGACTCTGAAAATAATGTGGATATTACCGTTTTTCAGATCCCATTAAAAGATATTTATTGAATGGTGCTCATCCAGTTTGTTCTCCATTGATTGTACGTTCGCCAATAGAGCAGAGGGCAGTGGCAGTCTTTTTGCTCATCGACGTAGTCTCGTCAGGGTGCCGGTTCGCCTGCCTCTCTTTCGCTACTACTTCCTCTTTCGAGTCCCGGGCATTAGGGCCTGAGTACTAAATAGTAAAGTACATGGCCCAGTTGCATAAAACACCTTAAGTACATTTTCCCCTCATCTTTCCCATAAAGTTTCCTTAAATAAAGTCAGTTACACAAAACATTTTAAGGTGGATTTCCCCCTTAAATTAAGTGAAAAATGTAAGGGTGCCCATGAGGTCAATTCTCTGCATCATTCAGTAAGGATAGAAATGAAACCACATTTGTGGAGATTAATGTTTCTTTAATCTGCTGTGGTTACAAACGGTAAAGATCAACCAGCTAGCTAGCTAATAAAAGGTGCACAATCCATGGCTACAAAGCTAGCTAGGCTAGTTAGCTATAGCTACTCTGTCAGCTAGCTTGACTTACTAGAAAGTAATATAAACAAGTTGAGAAAAAAGTAACTATAAAAACATGGTTTATTATCTTCTGAAGTATTTTGGTTATCCTGTCTTGATTGTAGAAGTTCTGTTTTGCTATCTCACAAAATGAAAGCGATCTCTTTGAGGAGACCTCTAGTCATTGAATCAGGCCGTCTCCATGGTAACCAAAAGCTATTTCTGCCATACATGCCTTCAAATTAATGCCCTTAATCAATTCCCTTTGGTAAGGGAAAATTATTCCTTAAGGTAAACCCTCAAGGGAAACACTTAAGAGGTTTCATGCAACCGGGCCATGGTCCGGAGTAAGCAGAACATCCAGAGCTGCCGACTCGTTGAAGTAGATTTTTTTGTCCAAATCGAGGTAATTGATCGCTTGTTTGATGTCCAGAAGCTCTTTTCAGTCATAGGAAATGATCCGAACCTTGAGGGAAGCTTATTTGAGTCAGAAAAGGGGTGTTCATAAAATAGGGAAAATATACAAAACCATGCAGAGAACATCCAACTGACAATCTTTTAGATAAATATATAAACTATTGGAACCAAGAACTGATGTTGGCGCAAGATGGAGGGGAAGTTAGAGCAAAACTAACAAAATTACAGTTAACGAAAATGCACACCTAATCCAATATAAACTAATGTATAGAATATATTATACAAGAGACAAAATTCACAAATTCTACAGCAGAACGGCAGAGTCACGTCTCAAGTGTAAAACTAATAATGACTCAATAAGCCATGATTTCTGGGAATGCTGCGAAGTCCAGAAGTTGTGGGTGGTGCTAGAAAGTTGTCTGTCAGAAGTATTCAAATGTACTTTTAATTCGTCTGTCTGCATATTTCAAGACATGTCATATGGGGGTGTAGTGGGATACACAACGGGCTGGACGATTCTCTTCTCATCTTGACAAAATTTATACTAAAAACTTGGAAATCAATCAATCCGCCATCATTAACATTACTATTTCAGTCTTAAAATGGACGACCAAGAAAAACTAATTGGTGTGAGGATGTTAGCATGCAGGTCTGAGCAGATGAGATGTGGTCATTGTTTGTGTGTGTCTAAGTTGTTGTTCGTTGGTATAAGTTTGTATCTTGAGTGAAAAATAGGAAATGATGACGAAACATTATGTACAAAAAAAAGTTAAAATACAACGACTGTACGTGGTTATTGACTTTTTATTACTTCAAGTGATAAGTTACTTCAAACTTATCTTTCTGTGATCAATTGTTTTTACTGAGTCTGTGGCGCTCGAGGTGGCGAGCCCTCTTGCAACACCCTCACACCTCCTTCCGGGACCTACCGGAACCTTCCGAGACGGGAGGCTAATGGAGCCCATAAGCCAATCAACTGTGTGATTGGCTGGACAATCAGCCCCAATACTTGATTACGCTGCTGCTGCTTCTGCTGCTGCTGCTGCTGGGGACGTGACTGGCTTTTAGGTTAAGAGCGTCTTTGTTTCTGAAGTTATACTTTAAGCATTTCTGTTGGTTAATTATGAAATAAAACGTAAGTTTGAACTGTTAACTCTGCCTCACTGAGCCTCTGTACCCTGAGACCCTTTTAGCTCTGGTCCGTGGCAGTGGCCTCTCCCCAGGCTCTGTCACAGAGTCACATCATCAATGCAATCAATAAGAAACAAGAACATTTTACACTGAGTTTCCCCAAGTACTAAAGACTGAGATATGAGTCACAACAAGGTCCTGGTGTCACTAATTAAGATTTGCGGTGTATCAGGTGTAACATGATGGTTCCATATCGGTACCGTCGGTGTAAAGTGATGGTTCCATATCGGTACCGTCGGTGTAAAGTGATGGTTCCATATCGGTACCGTCGGTGTAAAGGGATGGTTCCATATCGGTACCGTCGGTGTAAAGGGATGGTTCCATATCGGTACCGTCGGTGTAAAGGGATGGTTCCATATCGGTACCGTCGGTGTAAAGGGATGGTTCCATATCGGTACCGTCGGTGTAAAGTGATGGTTCCATATCGGTACCGTCGGTGTAAAGTGATGGTTCCATATCGGTACCGTCGGTGTAAAGTGATGGTTCCATATCGGTACCGTCGGTGTAAAGGGATGGTTCCATATCGGTACCGTCGGTGTAAAGTGATGGTTCCATATCGGTACCGTCGGTGTAAAGTGATGGTTCCATATCGGTACCGTCGGTGTAAAGTGATGGTTCCATATCGGTACCGTCGGTGTAAAGTGATGGTTCCATATCGGTACCGTCGGTGTAAAGGGATGGTTCCATATCGGTACCGTCGGTGTAAAGTGATGGTTCCATATCGGTACCGTCGGTGTAAAGTGATGGTTCCATATCGGTACCGTCGGTGTAAAGGGATGGTTCCATATCGGTACCGTCGGTGTAAAGGGATGGTTCCATATCGGTACCGTCGGTGTAAAGTGATGGTTCCATATCGGTACCGTCGGTGTAAAGTGATGGTTCCATATCGGTACCGTCGGTGTAAAATGATGGTTCCATATCGGTACCGTCGAGTCACGCAATATGTCGCTATCTTGTTTTGCTAAATCCATAGCTACAGCCTGGCAACACATTTAATGACTCGCTTTCTTCTATTGTTTTAAGACAGAACAACAACATCAGCAACAACAACAACATCAGCAACAACAACAACAGCAACTCTAGTCACAGACAGAAACATGACCAAGACAGACCAAGACAGAGATAATTGCACCAATCTAATAACTGGTAGAGTGATTACGTCTGAAGAGAAAACAGCAATACAACGTCTTGAGTCCATTTAGTCACCACAGTTGTAATCAGCAGTTAACTTTTCTCTCACCTTCAAAATTATAATCTTGTTTTTCCAACTGTGTTGATTGGATTTTACAGAGCTAATCAGAGCTGCTCAGTTTTCAGAAGAAAACATTTAATTTAATTCTGCACTATTACATCCATCAGATATTCTATCCCAGGTACCGTTCCAAGGTCCATATTAGTAGCAATTTTGGTATAAAGCAGTATTGGGTGTACATTCTAAGTGGTATGTTAGTGTGTATAATGGAACGTAGCCTAGGGTCTGTGCTTTGAGGAGGCAGAGGTTGTAGCCCAGTTGTGGGCTGCTGGCCAAAGCAGACCTCGGTTTCATTGGTTCCACTTGTGCTAGGCAAGCTCAATCAACCGCAGCTAAAGTGAACAAATACTAGTTGAACCCAGGTTTGCTAGTCCAGTTGTGGGCTGCTGGCCAAGGCAGAGCTCGGTTTCATTGGTTCCACTGTGCTAGGCAAGCTCAATCAACCACAGTAAACAAATACTAGTTAAACCCAGGTCTGCGAGTCCAGTTGTGGGCTGATGTCCAAGACCTGGAGCCTGGTTGTGGAGGTTGTGGTAGTTTGTGGAGCAGGTCAGAGGATGTACTGTGAGTGATGTGGGTCATGAGGATCGATAGAGAACATGTTTTCAGGCTCTGAGAAACCACATCATTATCTATGTGACAAAGACCTGATGGCTATTGGCTGCATTTTAGAGAGAAGAAAATGGTTTTGTCTACACATGAATGAATGACAACTTGGTGAAAATTGGGCTTCCATTCATATCTGATGACTGTGCCCTATTGAGATGCTGCAGTCTCATCCTCTATACTATACTGTATTATATTTTATTATACTGTACTGCACTGTGCTGTGCTGTATTATACTGTACTGCACTGTACTGTACTGTATTATACTGTACTGCACTGCACTGTACTGTATTATACTCTACTGCACTCTATTGTACTATTCTGTATTATATTGTACTGCACTGTACTGTATTATACTGTACTGCACTCTATTGTATTGTGCTGTATTATACTGTACTGCACTATACTGTATTATGCTGTATTATACTGTACTGCACTGTACTGTATTATACTGTACTGCACTCTATTGTATTGTGCTGTATTATACTGTACTGCACTATACTGTATTATGCTGTATTATACTGTACTGCACTGTGCTGTATTATACTGTACTGCACTCTATTGTACTATTCTGTATTATATTGTACTGCACTGTACTGTATTATACTGTACTGCACTCTATTGTATTGTGCTGTATTATACTGTACTGCACTATACTGTATTATGCAGTATTATACTGTACTGCACTATACTGTATTATGCTGTATTATACTGTACTGTATTATACTGTATTATACTGTACTGCACTATACTGTATTATGCTGTATTATACTGTACTGTACTATACTATATTATTCTGTATTATACTGTACTGCACTATACTGTAGTATACTGTATTATACTGTAATATGCTGTATTATACTGCACTGCACTATACTGCATTATACAGTACTGCACTATACTGTATACTGTATTATACTGTACTGCATTATACTGTATTATACTGTACTACACTACTGTATTGCACTATACTGTATTATACTGCACTATACTGTATTATACTGTACTGTACTGCACAAAACTGTATTACACTGTACTGCACTATACTGTATTATACTGTAATATGCTGTATTATACTGCACTGCACTATACTGCATTATACAGTACTGCACTATACTGTATACTGTATTATACTGTACTGCATTATACTGTATTATACTGTACTACACTATACTGTATTGCACTATACTGTATTATACTGCACTATACTGTATTATACTGTACTGTACTGCACAAAACTGTATTACACTGTACTGCACTATACTGTATTATACTGTACTAAACTATACTGTATTATACTGTATTATATTGTACTGCACTATACTATACTGTATTATTCTGTACTGCACGATAATGTATTATACTGTATTATACTGTACTGCACTATACTGTATTATGCTGTATTATACTGTACTGTATTATTCTGTATTATACTGTACTGCACTATACTGTATTATACTGTATTATACTGTAATGTGCTGTATTATACTGTACTGCACTATACTGCATTATACAGTACTGCACTATACTGTATACTGTATTATACTGTACTGCACTATACTGTATTATACTATACTGCACTATACTGTATTGTACTGTACTGCACTGTACTGTATTGTGCTGTATTATACTGTACTGTATTGTGCTGTATTATACTGTACTGTATTATACTGTATTTTACTGTATAATACTGTATTGTATTGTACTGCACTATACCGTATTATACTGTACTGTACTATACTGTATTATACTATACTTTATTAGCCTGTACATACTGTATTTTACTGTACTATAATATACTGTACTGCACTATACTGTATTGTACTGTCTTGTACTTGTACTGTACTGCACTATATTGTATTATACTGTACTGCACTATACTGTACTCCACTGTACTGTATTATACTTTACTGTACTGCACTGTACTGTATTATACTGTATTATACTGTACTGCACTGTACTGTATTATACTGTACTGTATTATACTGTACTGTACTATACTGTATTGTACTGTACTGCACTATACTGTACTGTATTTTACTGTATTATACTGTACTGCACTGTACTGTATTATGCTGTATTATACTGTACTGTATTGTACTGTATTGTACTGCACTGTACTGTATAATACTGTATTGTACTATACTGTATTATACTGTACTGCACTATACTGTATTATGCTGTGTTATACTGTACTGCACTATACTGTATTATGCTGTGTTATACTGTACTGCACTATACTGTATTATGCTGTGTTATACTGTACTGCACTATACTGTATTATACTGTACTGCACTATACTGTTTTATACTGTAGAATACTATTCTGTAGCATACTGTATTGTATTGTAATGTACTGCACCCGGCAGCACAGACATTACTTGGCAGCACAGCCGTTACAGACATTACTCTGGCAGCACAGCCATTACAGACATTACTCTGGCAGCACAGCCATGACAGACATTACACTGGCAGCACAGCTATTATAGACATTACAGTTCCCCGGGCGCCGAAGACGTGGATGTCGATTAAGGCAGCCCCCCGCACCTCTCTGATACAGAGGGGTTGGGTTAAATCCGGAGACACATTTCAGTTGAAGGCACTCAGTTGTACAACTGACTAGGTATCCCCCTTTCCCTTTCCTTCCCATGACAGACATTACTCTGGCAGCACAGCCATTACAGCCATTACTCTGGCAGCACAGCCATTACAGACATTACATACAATACAGCCATTACGGGGTTGGGGAGCATTAATTTTTATGTGTACCAAATAGCACCCTTGTCTCTGGTTAGAACCCTGTGGGACACCCTATTGGCCGAGGTCAAAAGGAGTGCTCTACGTAGGAAATGGGGTACAATTTGGGAAGTACCCATTGTCTCCATAATGGCGGTGCGTGAACACTTAAATGCTGCCAGAATGAGTGTGATTATGATAATAATACCAGGCTTTAAAATGTATCATTAGCTGAACTAAACCCCCTCTATCCCACCCTCCATACAGAGACTTAAAGGCCATTTTCATTTTCTAAACCTATTCTATTTCAGAGCCCCATTTTGTATGCACTCTCAGGCGTTTAGGGCTGTAATCACAACCTTCACAACCACAAGGTTGCACATTACATTTTAAACGTTGCTTTTCGATACTCCTAGTTTTGAATGCAGAACATGACTTGAGTAATAATTATTAATGTGTTTGTTCTTTCTTTAGCTAGGATTTTGGATTTTAAAATCAGGGCTCACTGGCTATGCGATGCTGCTGTGGTGTGTTGCTTATTAGGATGCAGCCAATGGGTTTGTTTGGTCGTTCAGTGCTTTTATATCTTGGCACAAGACACCATATACAAAATACAACAGGAAGCATACAGAGAACCTGCAATCCTGCTGGAGATTTACAATGTAATGTCTCCTCTCTCTCCCTCTCTGTCCCCTCTCTCTGTCTTTTTCTCCGTTCTCTCTCTTGGTCATCTCTCTCGCTCTGCCTCCCTCCATCTCCCACCCTCCATCTCTCTCTCTCTCTCTCTCTGTCCCCCTCACTCTCTCTGTCCCCCTCACTCTCTCTCTCTCTGCCCCCCCTTCTCTGCCCTCCCTCTCTCTGCCCCCCTCCCTCTCTCTCTCTTTCGCTCTCTTCCCCTCTCTCTCTGCCACCCCCTCTTTCTCCCTCTTCCCCTCTCTCTCTGCCACCCCCTCTTTCTCCCTCTTCCCCTCTCTCTCTGCCCCCCCCCCCCCCCCCCTCTGTCCCCCCTCTCTCTCTCTTTCTCCCTCTTCCTCTCTCTCTCTCTCTGCTCCAGGAAGTTGCCACCATGCAGTTCTGTGCCCACAAGCTGGACAGGAAAGACTTCTTTGGGAAGTCGGACCCCTTCCTGGTCTTCTATCGGAGTAACGAGGATGGAACGTGAGTTCTTCATTCCTGTTTTTCTGTTTGTTTTCTGGCTCTAATGTTTTACCAAAGAGAAGTATGAGGGCAAAATGTTGTAGTGGCCCCACCTCTTGACGGGCAGAGAGAAAATATTACATTTATTTCCAACAATTCTACACATTATACCATGGGGCGGAGAGAAAATGCTGCAGTTTTAAAGCAAGTTTCCTGAAATTCTACCAATTTTGCCATGGGTTGGAGAGCAATATGTGCAGTTTTGAAGCACATTTTCTGCAATTCTACAAATGTTATGTGGTGTTAATGATATCTGAGTGAGAGTGACTAACATTATTAATGGGAGGAGTCAGGGCTCCTGGGCACAGTTCGGTATTCAGCCTACCTTGTCACAACACAACTGATTGGCTCAAACGCATTAAGGAAAGAAATTCCACAAATTAACTTTTAAGGAGGCACACCTGTTAATTGAAAAACATTCCTGATGACTATCTCATCAAGCTGGTTGAGAGAATGCCAAGAGTGTGCAAAGCTGTCATCAAGGTAAAGGGTGGCTATTTGAAGAATCTCAAACATAAAATATATTTAGATTCGTTTAACACTTTTTAGCTTACTACATGATTCCATATGTATTATTTCATAGTTTTGACAGAACTCTAGAGTTCCTCTGTGTAGATGGGAGAACCTTCCAGAAGGACAACCATCGCTGCAGAACTCCACCAATCAGGCCTTTATGGTAGAGTGGCCAGACGGAAGCTACTCCTCAGAAAAAGGCACATGACAGCCCGCTTGGAGTTTGCCAAAAGGCACCTAAAGACTCTCAGACCATGAGAAACAAGATTCTCTGGTCTGATGAAACCATGATTGAACTCTTTGGCCTGAATGCCAAGCGCCACATCTGGAGGAATCCTGGCACCATCCCTAAGGTGAAGCATGGTGGTGGCAGCATCATGCTGTGGGGATGTTTTTCAGCGGCAGGGACTGGGAGACTAGTTAGGATTGAGGGAAAGATGAACGGAGCAAAGTACAGAGAGATCCTTGATGAAAACCTCCTCCAGAGCACTCAGGACCTCAGACTGGGGTGAAGGTTCACCTTCCAACAGGACAATGACCCTAAGCACACAGCCAAGACAGCACAGGAGTGACTTCGGAACAAGTCTCTGAATGTCCTTGAGTGGCCCATTCAGAGCCCGGACTTGAACCCGATCAAACATCTCTGGAGAGACCTGAAAATAGCTGTGCAGCAACATTCCCCATCCAACCTGACAGAGCTTGAGAGGATCTGCAGAGAAGAATGGGAGAAACTCCCCAAATACAGGTGTGCCAAGCTTGTAGCGTCATACCCAAGAAGACTCAAGGCTGTAATCGCTGCCAAAGGTGCTTCAAGAAAGTACAGTGTAAAGGGTCTGAATACTTATGTAAATGTGATATTTCATTTTTTAATTTTATTTTATACATTTGCCAACAATTCTATAACCTGTTTTTGCTATGCCATTATGGGGTATTGTGTGTAAATTGATAATGAGGGAGGGAAACGATTTAATCCATTTTAGAATAAGTCTGTAATGTAACAAAATGTGGGAAAAGTCAAGGGGTCTGAATACTTTCCTAATGTATGTTTTTAACTATATATTTAAATGTTTAGCTAAGTGTTCAAACAAGACTATATCCATTGTAGAGTTAAGTAGGTGCTAGGTGTTAGGTTGGGGAAGATGGGTTGTCGGGCTGTATTCATTCTTCCGTCTGTCCAGGTTTACTATCTGCCACAAGACGGAGGTTGTGAAGAACACTCTAAACCCAGTGTGGCAGGCCATCGCCATTCCTGTCAGAGCACTGTGCAACGGAGACTTCGATAGGTACTGTTATACACACACTATAACACACACACAGATGGATATAGACACACACACACACATACAGATAGAATTTCAAAAACAGATTCAACCACAAAGACCATGGAGGTTTTCCAATGCTTCGCAATGAAGAACACCTATTGGAAGTTGGGTAAAAAAACAAAACAGACATTGAGTATTCCTTTGAGCATGGTGATGTTATTAATTACACTTTGGATTGTGTATCAATACACCCAGTTACTACAAAGATACAGGCATCCTTCCTAACTCAGTTGCTGGAGAGGAAGGAAACTGCTCAGGGTTTTCACCATGAGGCCAATGGTGACTTTAAAACAGTTACAGAGTTTAATGGCTGTAATAGGATAAAACTGAGGATGGATCAACAACATTGTAGTTACTCCACAATACTAACCTAAATGACAGAGTGAAAAGAAGGAAGCCTGTACAGAATAAAAGTATTCCAAAACATGCATCCTGTTTGCAAACAAGGCACTAAAGTAATACTGCAAAGAATGTGGCTATGGTTGGGGCAAATCCAATACAACACATTACTGAGTACCACTCTCCATATTTTCAAGCATAGTGGTGGCTGCATCATGTTATGGGTATGCTTGTAATCGTTAAGTACTGGGGAGTTTTTCCGGATAAAAAAAGAAACGTAATGAAGCTAAGCACAGGCAAAATCCTAGAAGGAAACTTGGTTCTGTCTGCTTTCCACCAGTCACTGGGATATTAATTCACCTTTCAGCAGGACAATAACCTGAAACACAAGGCCAAATCTACACTGGAGTTGTTTACCAAGAAGACAGTCAATGTTCCTGAGTGGCAGAGTTACAGTTTTGACATAAATCTACTTGAACATCTTTGGCAAGACCTGAAAATGGTTGTCAACCAATTTGACAGAGCTTGAAGAATTTTGAAAATAATAATGGGCAAATGTTGCACAATCCAGATGTGGAAAGCTCTTAGAGACTTACCCAGAAAGTCAGCTGTAATAGCTACCAAAGGTGCTTCTACAAATTATTGGCTCAGAAGTCTGAATTCTTATGTAAATGAGATATTTCTGTATTTCATATTCAATAAATGTTTTCACTTTGTCATTATGTGGTATTGTGTGTAGATGGGTGAGGGGGAAAAAATGTAAGCCATTTTGAATTCAGGCTGTTACACAACAAAATGTGGAATAAGTCAAGGGGTATGAATTATTTCTGAAGCCACTGCATATATGATCCTACCCAAAAAAACTGAAATAAATTAATAATTGTGCTGTTATACAATACATAGCCTACCGCATATTATGCATGGCAGAAAAACATCAAACTAACTGATTTAAGATGTCTTTGGTACATCATTACTAGCCCAGTGGTACCCAAACTTTTTATACTTCCGTCCCTCTTCAAACATTCAACCTCCAGCTGAGTACCCCCTCTAGCACCAGGGTCAGCGCACTCTCAAATGTTGTTTTTTGTCATCATTGTAAGTCTGCCACACAGATATTACAATATATAGTTAAATTCTAGTAATCACCTTTGAGTGTGGACTGTATTAGTATGCATACTGGATGGACTGGTTACCTTACGCTCCAAACTTTCTATCCATGAGACTAGGAGATATCGTATAGGCCTCGGCGATACTGTTGGTTCATTAATTGTGCAGAGTTAGCCTACAATTATAGGGATCTTGCATTTGATTTTGAAAAGCCTAGTATGAGGGCATTTTGTTTATATTTTCAGAAAATGAATATGCTGGCACATTACCTTTAGCTACAGAATACCTCCCCACTGTGCGTTTCCATCTCCTCTTCTCTCTCTTTCATTCCTTTAGCTACAGAATACCTCACCACTGTGCGTTTCCATCTCCTCCTCTCTCTCTCTTTCATTCCTTTAACTACAGAATACCTCACCACTGTACGTTTCCATCTCCTCTTCTCTCTCTTTCATTCCTTTAGCTACAGAATACCTCACCACTGTGCGTTTCCATCTCCTCTTCTCTCTCTTTCATTCCTTTAGCTACAGAATACCTCACCACTGTGCGTTTCCATCTCCTCTCTCTCTCTTTTATTCCTTTAGCTACAGAATACCTCAACACTGTGCGTTTCCATCTCCTCCTCTCTCTCTTTCATTCCTTTAGCTACAGAATACCTCACCACTGTGCGTTTCCATCTCCTCTTCTCTCTCCTTCATTCCTTTAGCTACAGAATACCTCCCCACTGTACGTTTCCATCTCCTCTCTCTTCTTCATTCCTTTAGCTACAGAATACCTCCCCACCGTATGTTTCCATCTCCTCTCTCTTCTTCATTCCTTTAGCTACAGAATACCTCCCCACCATACGTTTCCATCTCCTCTCTCTTCTTCATTCCTTTAGCTACAGAATACCTCCCCACCGTACGTTTCCATCTCCTCTCTCTTCTTCATTCCTTTAGCTACAGAATACCTCCCCACCGTACGTTTCCATCTCCTCTCTCTTCTTCATTCCTTTAGCTACAGAATACCTCCCCACCATACGTTTCCATCTCCTCTCTCTTCTTCATTCCTTTAGCTACAGAATACCTCCCCACCGTACGTTTCCATCTCCTCTCTCTTCTTCATTCCTTTAGCTACAGAATACCTCCCCACCGTACGTTTCCATCTCCTCTCTCTTCTTCATTCCTTTAGCTACAGAATACCTCACCACCGTACGTTTCCATCTCCTCTCTCTTCTTCATTCCTTTAGCTACAGAATACCTCACCACCGTACGTTTCCATCTCCTCCTCTCTCTTTCATTCCTTTAGCTACAGAATACCTCACCACCGTACGTTTCCATCTCCTCCTCTCTCTTTCATTCCTTTAGCTACAGAATACCTCACCACTGTGCGTTTCCATCTCCTCCTCTCTCTCTTTCATTCCTTTCTTCAGCACGCAGAGAGAGGGGCTGTAAACAGTTTAATTAAATGTTTTCTTTGTGAAAACATGTTACTATCGATGTCACCGAACAGATTTAATTTGTTTTCCCAAATGAAGCACTGGGTAGCAGTAGGAACAGGGTTGGAGAGCCCCTGGAATATAGAGTTTGGGCGGAATATCACCTGTTACACAGCGAGAGGCTGCATGCTCCTCACACAGTGTAAAAGACTTTACAATTTACATACATTTAAAAACCATTAACATGTAGTGTGTGTGTGTGTGTGTGTGTGTGTGTGTGTGTGTGTGTGTGTGTGTGTGTGTGTGTGTGTGTGTGTGTGTGTGTGTGTGTGTGTGTGTGTGTGTGTGTGTGTGTGTGCGCGTGCGTATTCGAGTGCATACAGATGACATGTATTTTTGTCCCTGTTCCTGTCCACTTGATAATAGGCCATTCTAAATTGAAAAGTAATTTTACATGTTAATAAAGACTAAATAGGCCTCCCGGGTGGCGCAGTGGTCTGAGCCACCAGAGACTCTGGGTTCGCGCCCAGGCTCTGTCGCAGCGTCCGGGTTAGGGAGGGTTTGGCCGGTAGGGATATACTTGTCTCATCGCGCACCAGCGACTCCTGTGGCAGCGAGATAGACACAGAGATATAGACACAGAGATATAGACACAGAGAGATAGACACAGAGAGATAGACACAGAGAGATAGACACCACAGAGAGATAGACACCACAGAGAGATACACAGAGAGATAGACACAGAAAGAAAGACACAGAAAGATAGACACAGAGAGATAGACACCACAGAGAGATAGACACCACAGAAAGATAGACACAGAGAGATAGACACAGAGAGATAGACACAGAGAGATAGACACCACAGAGAGATAGACACCACAGAGAGATAGACACAGAAAGATAGACACAGAAAGATAGACACAGAGAGATAGACACCACAGAGAGATAGACACAGAAAGATAGACACAGAGAGATAGACACAGAGAGATAGACACCACAGAGAGATAGACACAGAAAGATAGACACAGAAAGATAGACACAGAGAGATAGACACCACAGAGAGATAGACACCACAGAGAGATAGACACCACAGAGAGATAGACACAGAAAGATAGACACAGAAAGATAGACACAGAGAGATAGACACAGAAAGATAGACACAAAGAGATAGACACAGAAAGATAGACACAGAGAGATAGACACCACAGAGAGATAGACACAGAGAGATAGACACCACAGAGAGATAGACACAGAGATATAGACACAGAGATATAGACACAGAGAGATAGACACAGAGAGATATACACAGAGAGATAGACACAGAGAGATAGACACAGAGAGATAGACACAGAGAGATAGACACAGAGAGATAGACACAGAGAGATAGACACCACAGAGAGATAGACACCACAGAGAGATACACAGAGAGATAGACACAGAAAGAAAGACACAGAAAGATAGACACAGAGAGATAGACACCACAGAGAGATAGACACCACAGAAAGATAGACACAGAGAGATAGACACAGAGAGATAGACACCACAGAGAGATAGACACCACAGAGAGATAGACACAGAAAGATAGACACAGAAAGATAGACACAGAGAGATAGACACCACAGAGAGATAGACACAAAGATAGACACAGAGAGATAGACACAGAGAGATAGACACCACAGAGAGATAGACACCACAGAGAGATAGACACAGAAAGATAGACACAGAAAGATAGACACAGAAAGATAGACACAGAGAGATAGACACAGAGAGATAGACACCACAGAGAGATAGACACAGAAAGATAGACACAGAAAGATAGACACAGAAAGATAGACACAGAGAGATAGACACAGAAAGATAGACACAAAGAGATAGACACAGAAAGATAGACACAGAGAGATAGACACCACAGAGAGATAGACACCACAGAGAGATAGACACCACAGAGAGATAGACACAGAGAGATAGACACCACAGAGAGATAGACACCACAGAGAGATAGACACAGAAAGATAGACACAGAAAGATAGACACAGAAAGATAGACACAGAAAGATAGACACAGAGAGATAGACACAGAGAGATAGACACAGAGAGATAGACACAAAGAGATAGACACAGAAAGATAGACACAGAGAGATAGACACCACAGAGAGATAGACACAGAGAGATAGACACCACAGAGAGATAGACACAGAGAGATAGACACCACAGAGAGATAGACACAGAGAGATAGACACCACAGAGAGATAGACACAGAGAGATAGACACCACAGAGAGATAGACACAGAAAGATAGACACAGAGAGATAGACACAGAAAGATAGACACAGAGAGATAGAGAGATAGACACCACAGAGAGATAGACACCACAGAGAGATAGACACCACAGAGAGATAGACACCACAGAGAGATAGACACGGAGAGATAGACACGGAGAGATAGACACGGAGAGATAGACACGGAGAGATAGACACGGAGAGATAGACACGGAGAGATAGACACTACAGAGAGATAGACACAGAGAGATAGACACCACAGAGAGATAGACACCACAGAGAGATAGACACCACAGAGAGATAGACACCACAGAGAGATAGACACAGAGAGATAGACACAGAAAGATAGACACAGAAAGATAGACACAGAGAGATAGACACCACAGAGAGATAGACACCACAGAGAGATAGACACAGAGAGATAGACACCACAGAGAGATAGACACAGAAAGATAGACACAGATAAATAGACACAGAGAGATAGACACCACAGAGAGATAGACACCACAGAGAGATAGACACAGAGAGATAGACACAGAGAGATAGACACAGAGAAATAGACACAGAGAAATAGACACAGAGAAATAGACACAGAGAGATAGACACTGTAAGAACCGACGCTGGAGATGAGAAACAGGTACAGGAAGTTGAACATTTAATTTACACAGACATGGAACAGGACATGAACAGCGTCAGAACCCGGTAACACAACAACATACGAACATTAATGCAGAGGCGGGGAACAACTGCGGCAACAGACAGATATAGGGGAGGAAATAAACACAGGAGAGTGAGTCCAGGTGAGTGTAATGAATCGCTGAAGCGCGTGACGAGGGGAGCAGGAGTGCGTAATGATGGTGGCAGGAGTGCGTAATGCAGGGCAGCCTGGCACCCTCGAAGCGCCAGGGAGGGTGAGCGGGAGCAGGCATGACAGACACAGAGAGATGAACATAGAGGCCTTATCAATCTCTGCAACGGAGACTTCGACAGGTAGGACACACACACTATAACACACACACACACACATACTATAACACACACACACACACTATAACACACACACACACACTATAACACACACACACACTCATAATGGGAGAATGGGGGCGGTGGCACAATTTTGCGGTGGCGGTGGCACAATCATTTCAAAATGTGTCAGCCGAAGCAAATTTAGATTTGATTTTTTATTGTTATTTTATCTGTGGCTCAAATGTAAAGTTATTACACCCCTATATCTCTCTAACTGCCTGCTGGAGCTTGGCTTGGCTGCTCATTGATCTGCAGGGTTGGCAATAGCATTTCAGATAAGGCTCTGATTGACTGCTTCTTCCAGAGGCTGGCGTCCCAAACGACACCCTATATAGTGCACTACTTTAGACCCAATACCTAGGGCCCTGGTCAGGAGTAGTGCACTACATAGGGAAATAAGGTGCAATTTGGGACACACACCATGAGAGAGAGAGAGAGAGAGAGAGAGAGAGAGAGAGAGAGAGAGAGAGAGAGAGAGAGAGAGAGAGAGAGAGAGAGAGAGAGAGAGAGAGAGAGAGAGAGAGAGAGAGAGAGAGAGAGAGAGAGAGAGAGAGAGAGAGAGAGAGAGAGAGAGAGAGAGAGAGAGAGAGAGAGAGAGAGAGAGAGAGAGAGAGAGAGAGAGAGAGAGAGACTGCACTTTCACTACCTCTTCCCACCCTACATAACTCTCTCTCTCTCCCTGCCTCCTCTCTCTCCACCTTGAGAGAGAGATGGGAAAGTATCGTCTTTAGATACTGTATTGAGCTTGGGGTATTGATTATACTATGGATTTCCTTTGAGGAAATGTATTCTTATTGGTTTTTTTTTGACAGTTCTGCATTGTTGCTTTGTCTGAATGTAGTAATCAGAATGTCTCATACCCCTCTGTGTAACTGCAATCAGGAATATTGTTTTAAAAGCTCACTGTTCTGAACATTCTTGCCAATTAGGTTCAAAGTTGAGCGGTCGTAATGGAAGAAAAATACCCTTAAACCCTATCAGCCGATGCTTTTCCAACACAATGTACAGCTCTATGTACTTCATTAATTAATGAACATGATAACCTCTGAATTTATGAACGATCTGTTTCGCAATTAACAACAATGTGAATTGGCGATCGAAGATAGTTACTCTATCGTTACTAAATATCAGTTTAATTTGCTGTGAAATCTTTACATGGCTGCGGAAGCCAAGTCGACAATGTGGGGTGGAGTGCACCTCTTATTTGGGGAGAACCCTAATAGTGACCATATCTTTACATGAATGAATCCCAGTATTGAAACTCCCCACTGGACACACACTGGTTGAATCAACATTGTTTCTGTGTCATATCCAATGAATAGAAGTGGAGTAGACGTTGAATTGACATCTGAGTCCAGTCGGTCGTTATATTTTCAGGAAAATCCCCAGTGTACTATGTAAGGAATAGGGTGTATTTTGAGGACGGAGACAGAGGCTCTCTGTTCTCTTCCATTTCATCTGTTGGAACCCTCTGCACCTTATTTTTTTCATTGGCTGTATGTGATTATGATGCATGAAATGGGTTTTTCTGATCTTTCTGAACCAGCCATGTCATCCCATCTTCAACAGATGTTAAGAGTCACGTTGTCTCACGTCAGCCACCTGTAACAGCGAGTAAAATGCCACTCAGGTTTTCCCGTCAGACTTTCATTACGCATATTAATTACAATGGAAATGTTGTGAGTTTTTTTAAGATCATAGTTTGTAGTGCCATAGATATAGATGTATGATGTAGTCACTGTGTTGTAACGTTATTGGGTTGGTTTTCTGTTTCATCATTGACATAGAAGGGAAATGAGAGCAAATTGACTTTGACAGGCGCATCAGTACGGAATCATCAGAGGAGCTGGTCTCATGTCAAAATACATCAGTTCCTTCTCGTGTCTGTCAATCAAAAGTTTAGGACAGGGGTTCTCTCCCTCTCTCGATGTGTTTAAGGCAGTATACATTACGGCAGGGATAGCAGGGTAGGACTGTAGCAGTGTGTTTCCCCCCTCCTGGTTTGGGAGATGATAGCTGATTGACATGGCCTCGGGGGGGACCAATGTGATCTGTGTCTGAGTGATGTGGAGGAGAGGCTATGTCTGTCTGCCCTCTCTCTCTCAGCCAGGCTTATTTTGGCTTCCCGCTTCCTCCAACTTATTTTGGGAACTCAAATTATCATGGTGTTCCCCCTTAGGGGGTTGTTGTCTACCTTTGGCAGGCAGGCAGGAGAGAAACAACTCACCCCAAAAAGTTTGAGAAACTCTTTCTGTCTTAACTTTATCTCCTCGGATATAAACTTCCATCTGCACTCAAAAATTCAGTTTCTATTAAATGTAAAATCAATTACACTTCACATTCATCAGTGGGTCTTTATGTGCGTAGCTCCACTTCATTTTAACGTCACATTCATGGTGATTACAGAAGGCTGTTTCAGACTTATTCGCTTTATTTTATTATTATTTTCAAAGTATGTAATTAGCGTGCATTCACTCAAAAAAAAAAGCATTACATTCTCTTGATAGGATCATTTATTTTTATATTTGTTTCTATCCCCCCTTAAATGCTCTTTTGAAACATTTTCCATGTCCGTTCACTCAAACATTCATCTCAAGGGTGTTATGTGAACCTCTCTGGCTATGATTGATTTAATTATCAGTGTTGCTTAATGCGTACTGAGGTTTAAATGGCCCGTCTCACTGATGTAGAAACCAAACACACAGTCAGATACTTTTAATAGTCCAGCTTTCAGGCAAATTAACTTCTCTGGGATAGTTGGGACGCTAGCGTCCCAACTGACAAGCACCCCCAACCCCCCCCTCACTGATTAGCATCGCGTCACAATGAAAAAGGAAAATCTAAATATCATTAAATCACAAGTCCAAGACACCAAATGAAAGATACAGATCTTGTGAATAAAGCCACCATTTCAGATTTTTAAAATGTTTTACAGGGAAGACAAAATATGTAAATCTATTAGCTAACCACGTTAGCAAAAGACACCATTTTTCTTTGTCCACCATTTTTTCTCTCCACCAGTAGCTATCACCAATTCGGCCAAATAAAGATATTGATAGCCACTAACCAAGAAAAAACCTCATCAGATGACAGTCTGATAACATATTTATTGTATAGGATAGGTTTTGTTAGAAAAATGTGCATATTTCAGGTAGAAATCATAGTTTACAATTGCACCCACCATCACAACTCGACTAGAATAAATACAGAGAGCAACGTGTATTACCTAATTACTAATCATAAAACATTTCTTAAAAATACACAGCTCACAGCAATGGAAAGACACAGATCTTGTGAATTCAGACAATATTTCAGATGTTCTAAGTGTTTTACAGCGAAAACACAATAAATCGTTATATTAGCATACCACATATGCAAACGTTACCCGAGCATTGATTCAAGCCAAAGAGAGCGATATCGTTATCATCGCCAAAATATATTAACTTTTTCACTAACCTTCTCAGAATTCTTCCGATGACACTCCTGTAACATCATATTACAACATACATATAGAGTTTGTTCGAAAATGTGCATATTTAGCCACAAAAAAACGTGTTATACAATGAGAATAGTAGCCAACCTGGGCTGAAAATGTCGGGCGCCATTTTGGACAGTGATCTAGCGTAATGAATAACTAATCATAAACTTTACTAAAAAATATAGGGTGGACAGCAATCGAAAGACAAATTAGTTCTTAATGCAATCGCTGAATTACATTTCTAAAATTATCCTTACTGTGCAATACAGGGTTCGCCAAGCGAAGCTACACAAAACAAAATGGCGGCTTATGCGTTTGACATTTTTCAACAGAATAACGATTTATCATCAAAAATAGTTCTTACTATGAGCTGATCTTCAATCAGAATCTTGGGCAATGTATCCTTTCTCCGGTCTAATCGTCTTTTGGTCGAAAGATGTCCTCTTGTCCTGTCGAAATGGCCACTAACGTTCGACCGGTACTGGAAACGTGCCCAGCTCTTCAAAGTGCATCACAAAGAAATGCCTCAAAATCGCACTAAACGGATATAAATTGCTATAAAACGGTTTAAATTAACTACCTTATGATGTCTTTAACACCTATAACGAATAAAAACATGACCGGCGATATATAAGTGGCTAAACCAAAGATTGGAAGGAGGCCAGTCCGACGACCACTCTGCGTCGAGCGCACTGTTGAAAAGGACGTTCTTTCCGCTCCAGGGTCTATTTATAGAGCCCGGATTGCGCAATCCACTCCATTCAAAATCTCCCCGCTTACTGACATCTAGAGGAAGGCGTAGGCAGTGTTTGTAGCATCATAGCATTCACAGGGACTTATGAACTGACCTGGGAGCAGGGGCCAAGATTTCTGAAATCTCACTCCCTGGCAGGAAAAGTGCTGTAGAATGAGTTCTGTTTCACTCAGAGACATAATTCCAACGGTTATAGAAACTAGAGAGTGTTTTCTATCCAATAATAACAATAATATGCATATTGTACGAGCAAGAATTGAGTACTAGGCAGTTTAATTTGGAGACCAATTTTCCCTAAGTCGAAACAGCACCCCCTATATCCCAGAGAGGTTAAAGGGACACTTTGGGATTGATTGGTACAGTCGTTCCTCAATTAAAAGTTTTGAGATTATGCCGCGGGATTTAGAGGTAATTTGTGGTTTAGTACAGTACCCTGCATCACTGCTTCATTGCTCCAGACCACCACAAGGGGGAGTTAGAGCACTGATTATGCTTTTGGGTCCCAAGGCGCTAATGTGTCTCTAACTGACAATGAATGGGCGACATAAACCAAATAGAAACTGATAATTGTGCACGACGTCAAAATTGAATTTCAATTAACTGAATGATGAGGATGAAGAAGGTGATTGAATTTAGAACAATAGTGTAAGAATTGGTCTTCCTCTGTCCATATTTTTTTGTTACTACTCGTCAGTATTACTTACTAAAACTGTTGTTACACTAAGGTTTTTATTGTAAGAGAAACTAAAATGTTCAATTATATTCCATGATATTCTTAAGATATATGTGTTGGCTGAATATAAGCAGTAAGTGATGTCTGCTAAATAATCAAGTTGATGACACAGTCGTATAGCCTCGGCACCGACATGAAGCTGAGGGACTCACTCATTCATGGCTTTGGATCAAAATAAATAAGTACCAACATTCTGTCTGATAGTCTTTAATAAAGGCATTTTATGGTTATTCTGACCTGGATGCAATGTATTATAGTCTCTAAAAGGAAAAATATTACCACTGTCTCTTGCGCATGTCAAGACAGCGCTGCTCTGAGACAAGCATGGGGACTGGTCTTGGTAAATCAATGAGATTTTTATTTTCACTGAATCTCCGTTTGGGTATTGGTTAGACTACAATTAGGGTGTGGAAATGTTAGGACTATTTTGCTCTTATTGTAGTACTGTAGCCTACTCCTGACCGGTCAGGTTGTACAGAGCCATTATGGGCTATTAGCGGTACAATAGACTCTGTCCAACACCTTTCTGTATTATTGCAACTTTGTGCAAGGCAATTGATCAGCATTAAAAACTTTGTGGATGGGGCCTCCCGAGTTGCGCAGCGGTTTAAGATACTGCATCGCAGTGCAAACTGCGTTGCTACAGATGCTGGTTCGATACCCATGAGGCGACGCACAATTGGCCCAGCGTCATCTGGGTTAGGGGAGGGTTTGAGCGGCCGGGATGTCCTTGAAAAGACATAATCTCAAAAATATCGTAATTTTTTTAACAAACTATTTAGAATCCTCCAATCCTCTAAATGTAATTATTGGCGGTGAGCCATATAGATTGCAAAATAGTTGGAAAGAGATTTTTTGATGGCACATGGTTTCTGAATTGACATGCAATTTTCCCTTCCTCCTGAACAATAGTGTAAGAATTGCTATTCCTCTGTCCTGCACGCATACCCAAAAACACTTATTTTTTGTTTCTACTTGATCAGAACAAGCTGTAACTGGAATGTAGCATATTACTTACAAAAAATTACACGAAAAGCGCACATTCGTAAATCCCAAACTCTTAAAGTAATTGGAAAGGTGGATACAAATTATTTGTGACATTGCGGTTACAATAAAGAATTTACAGTAGTGATGGACAGCTGAAGGCATTTTGAAAACAGGTTTTCAAACACTTGTTTTTCACTGTAGTACTGTAGCAGATCGTGCAAACAATGTTTTCTAGTAGCAGGAAATAGACTTTTCACAGCTACTGTAGGTGTGAAAATGCCCCAATTTGGCCCTAACAGTTCTTCATCAACATCTTTATGCTTTCATTAATAAAATAACGAGATGAAAGACATTCAAAATGCAGATATTTATTGAAACTACATTTTAGTTGCACTTCCCCCCCCAGCTCCACGACCACGGATAAAACCTTGCTGAGATGATCAATGTATTTTTTGTATTGTTGTATTGTCAATTTCTCAAGTCAAAACGTCTTGATGGCCTTAACCAGTTCATCTTTGCTTGTTGGCTTGGTAGAGTTACAGATGAATGTTTTCAGTTGATGCCAAACAAGTTTGATCGGGTTTAGATCAGGAGACCTACATGTATTTTTAGATATACTGTAGGTGTTGTCTGTCTGTTATTTATATTTTATTTATATTTATTTTTCTACATAAAGGTCTACTTACTCTGCTGGTGTCTTGACCCAGTTTAATCCCTAATTTGCAATGCAAACCCGGGCGGCAGTGTGTTTTGGGTCATTGTCTGCATTGGAGAAGAAAAACATACTTTTAGCCTAACAGCCAACATTATGTACAATACTAGATGTAAATATGTAAATAGGCCTAAACATAACAAAATATTGCTATAATCCTACCTTGAAAGAAACGATGTGGTCTCAGAAACACCTCTCTGACATAGGGTCCAGCATATCTCTTGATGATTTCTTCCTTAAAGAAATCTCGAGCCATGGTAACTGAAAAAGGAGGCAACAGTGAATTATTGTGGAACACATAGCAGTCTGTGAGTTGTAGGTGACAATATTTTATGCACCTTAGCATAATTAGGCCTAGTTTACAGTATTCTAGCCTACTGTACCTGCTCATTTTCCCGGGGTTTCGCGTTCGGCATAACACGGGCATCTGATGATAATGTTTGCGAATAGCACTGTCCGTGAACAAAATCCCCAAGTCTACCAGTATTTTTTTAAATGTCTCCAGTAGATTTGCCGTTCCTCCTGAAAGCCCTAATCTGCTCACTTAAATGAGAGATCCTGGTCATGGTGCTCCAGTATGTTGTCACAGCATAATCAAAGTGAGAACAATCAGCGATCTGCTGTATACTTATGGCCTATTGTAACCTGAATGTCCCACCAGTACTCCTCACCCCGCCCCAAACTCCGCCCTTAACACAGTTACCATTCAAAACAAACTGTTTATTTAACAAAAAAATGATGGGCTATTAGCAGGACAATATATATTGGTCATATTGGTCATGGCTCCCGAGTGGCGCAGTGGTCTAAGGCACTGCATCTCAGTGCAAGAGGCATCACTACAGTCCCTGGTTCGAATCCAGGCTGTGTCACATCCGACCGTGATTGGGAGTCCCATACGCCCGGCGCACAATTGGCCCAGCGTCGTCCGGGTTAGGGGAGGGTTTGGCCGGATGTCCCAAAAAATAGGCACTGTGGGCTTTTGGTTTCTTTCCCTCTAAAAACAGAAATAAATATTTTGGCCTTTATTCAGATTACAATCGCTCATTTTCAGGATTTTTAAAAACAAAATCCTCTCTAAAATATAGTTATTTTTTAACCAAAGCGATTATTATTATTATTAATTCAGTTAGAAATTAGAATTATAAAAATCCCTTAGATATTCTCACAGATCCTAATGAAAAATGCCCCTTAGATATTAATTTAGAATCCTCCGATCCTCTAAATGTAATTATTGGCGGAGAGTCACGTCATTGAAAAAAAACATTTGTAGATATACTGTAGGCCTACCGTAGGCGACATGAGTCTCACTAGTGTTGAGTAACGTGCTGTTAAAAGTGGTGTAGGTCTTATTTATTTAAAAAGCATATTGAAGTTAGAAGCAACAGCATTTGAAGCAATAGCCTACCCGCTGTGGTCAACTATTTCAACACCGTTTCGCGCTGCTCTGAGACAAGCATGGGGACTGGTCTTGGTAAATCAATGAGATTTTTATTTTCACTGAATCTCCATTTGGGTATTGGTTAGACTACAATTAGGGTGTGGAAATGTTAGGACTATTTTGCTCTTACTGTAGTACTGTAGCCTACTACTGACCGGTCAGGTTGTACAGCGCCATTGTGGGCTATTAGCAGGACAATAGATACTTTGTGCAAGGAAGGAACAACCACTGTACATCCAATATTGGAGTTTTTAATGACTGATATATTAGACTATTGATTACTAAAGAATATAACTTATAAAATGCCTCATGAGCTTAGTTCAGCTGTCTTACTCCATCACAAGCCAAAATATGTTGTCTCTAGCCCCATCCCTCAACTGTTTATCAAACAAACAGCCACATTGTTTGAATCCCAGATTGGTCAATTAAATTCGAAAGACTCCAGTCATTCTAATGACGCTTTCTGACACACACACTAACACATACACACTAACACACACACACTAACACACCAACACACACACTAACACGCACACTAACACATACACACATACACACACACACTAACACGCACACTAAACACACTCACTAACACACACACACTAACACGCACACTAACACATACACACATACACACACACACTAACACGCACACTAAACACACTCACTAACACACACACACTAACACACACACTAACACGCACACTAACACATACACACTAACACACACACACTAACACACCAACACACACACTAACACGCACACTAACACATACACACTAACACACACACACTAACACACCAACACACACACTAACACACACACTAGCACACTAACACACACACTAACACACCAACACACACACTAACACACACTCACTAACACACCAACACACACACCAACACACACACCAACACACACACTAACACACACACTAACACGCACACTAAACACACTCACTAACACACACACACTAACACACCAACACACACACCTTCCTCATCTCTGGGTGTGTTTTGTTTTTCAGGACGATCAAGGCAGAGGTGTACGACTGGGACAGAGATGGCAGGTTAGGAGACTACACACCCACAATAATGTTTCCTTCAGATTATTTTCCAGGCGGGGAAATGATTTATACATGCTACGGTCTGATATGTGTTATGTTCCTGGTCATGTTTTACAAGATAAAGCACTTTCTCAACCCTCAACCTAAAAGCCTTCATACATCCCTATCTTTAATTATGTCAACTGCCAAACTCAACACACCATGAAGACAACCTCTGAGCATCAATTACCCAGAACCTCATTCCTATTCACATGACGATAGTGGTTAAAACCATCAGTTACAGTGACGTACTTCTTTCTTTTACAACACTGCTATATGTTTCAGCAGCTTCATTCCTGTACTATTGAGCCATGTTACACAATACATCCCATTTATATTTCAACACCCTCCCAGGAGGGAATGGCTATTTAGTTGTTGTTGTTGTCGTTTACTTTACCTTCCAGCCATGACTTCATCGGTGAATTCACCACCAGCTACCGAGACCTGTCCCGAGGCCAGAGCCAGTTTAATGTGTACGAGGTGAGTGGAGATGGAGGGAGCACTCATCCGATTGTGTTCACACTAAAACGTTATGTCTCCCAAGGGCATACAGATAAAACAGAGATAATAAACAAAAGAAAAACTCAAAAACAGACAACGGGTCCTCGTAGGCTGGAAGTAGAAAATAAACACAATCTTACCCAGTCAGGAGATGTACAGTACATTACTACAATATTAGCATTAGCGCTAGTGTCTACTCAACCTTATTTCTAGTATTAGCATAACTTCCCCCTTGTGCCCACAGAGTTTGGCTATGGTAATAGCCTACTTGGACAGCATAGTGGATGAGAATTAGAAGGAGATGGAAAGATACAGTGCAGGGCTAGAGGGCCAGGCCTTGATTAGACTTCTCTCCCGTGACCCTGCATGGATATAAGGCCTACTCCCTGGCCCCCTGTGTCTGCGTCCCAAACAGCACCATGTTACCAATGTAGTGCACTACTTTTGACCAGAGCCATATGGGCCCAGGTCAAAAGTAGCACCTTATTGTAGCGAATAGGGGTGCCATTTGGGACACAACCAGTGACTACAGTAAAGTGGATATAAGAACATTAGTCCCTGGCCCAGTTTCTGACTGGTCCCGTACGTTAGCTACTCAATTAAGTCATGGACCTGGCTTTAGTTAGGGAGAGAGGTAGGGAGAGATGGAGGGAGGTAAGGAGAGATGGAGAGGGAGAGAGAGAGAGATGGAGAGAGAGAGGTAGGGAGAGGTAGGGAGAGATGGAGAGAGGTAGGGAGAGATGGAGAGAGGTAGGGAGAGATGGAGAAGGGGAGTTAGGGAGAGATGGAGAAGGGGAGTTAGAGAGAGAGAATATGTTAGGAGACTTGTGTTGTATGATATGATACAGTATATTAATTCTGTAGGGGGAGATGATTAGTGAAGCCTGGGTCTTTACCAGGCCAGGAGGAGAACCACGACACTATGACAGAGAGGATAGAGAGGCCTGGGGGGGAAAGGGAAGAGATGGGAAGGCTACCTTTGACTTGATATTCAGCACAGTTCACCAAACACTTGCACTTTGTGTGAATGTTAAATCAAATTTTATTTGTCACTTGCTTCGTAAACAACAAGTATCGACTAACAGTGAAAACTAAAAAATTGAAAATAAATAAATGCACAATGAGTAATGATAGCTGTAGTCGATGTGCAGGGGTATAAGGTAATTGGCTATAGTCGATGTGCAGGGGTATACGGTAATTGGCTGTAGTCCATGTGCAGGGGTATAAGGTAATTGGCTGTAGTCCATGTGCAGGGGTATAAGGTAATTGGCTGTAGTCCATGTGCAGGGGTATAAGGTAATTGGCTGTAGTCCATGTGCAGGGGTATAAGGTAATTGTCTGTAGTCCATGTGCAGGGGTATAAGGTAATTGGCTATAGTCGATGTGCAGGGGTATACGGTAATTGGCTGTAGTCCATGTGCAGGGGTATAAGGTAATTGAGGTAGATATGCATTCGGCAAGTATTCAGACCCTTTCACTTTTTCCATATTTTATTAGCCTTATTCTAAAATGTATTAAATTGTCCCCCCCCCCCCCCCCCCCTCATCAATCTACAGACAATACCCCATAATGACAAAGCAAAAAAAGGGTTTTCGAAATGTTTGATAATTATATATTTTTTAAACACTGAAATATCACATTTACATAATCAATCAAATGTATTTATAAAGCCCTTCTTACATCAGCTGATGTCACAAAGTGCTGAACAGAAACCCAGCCTAAAACCCCAAACAGCAAGCAATGCAGGTGAAGGAGCACGGTGGCTAGGAAAAACTCCCTAGAAAGGCCGGAACCTAGGAAGAAACCTAGAGAGGAACCAGGCTATGAGGGGTGGCCAGTCCTCTTCTGGCTGTGCCGGGTGGAGATTATAACATAACATGGCCAATATGTTCAAATGTTCATAGATGACCAGCAGGATCAGATAATAATAATCACCGTGGTTGTAGAGGGTGCAACACGTCAGAACCTCAGGAGTAAATATCAGTTGGCTTTTCATAGCTGATCATTCAGAGTATCTCTACCGCACCTGCTGTCTCTAGAGAGTTGAAAACAGCAGGTCTGGGACAAGGTAGCACATCCGGTGAACAGGTCAGGGTTCCATAGCTGCAGGCAGAACAGTTGAAACTGGAGCAGCAACACGACCAGGTGGACTGGGAATAGCAAGGAGTCATCGGGCCAGGTAGTCCTGAGGCATGGTCCAAGGGCTCAGGTCCTCTGAGAGAAAGAGAGAGAGAGAAAGAGAATTAGAAAAGAGAGAGAGCATACTTAAATTCACACAGGACACCGGATAAGACAGGAGAAATACTCCAGATATAACAGACTGACCCGAGCCCCCGACACATAAACTAGAGAGTATTCAGAATTGTTCAGAACCTTCACTCAGTACTTTGTTGAAGCACCTCTGGCAGGGATTACAACCTCGAGTCTTCTTTGTTATGACGCTACAGGCTTGGCATATCTACATTTGGGGAGTTTCTCCCATTCTTCTCTGCAGATCCTCTCAAGCTCTGTCAGGTTGGATGGGGAGAGTTGCTGCACAGCTATTTTCAGGTCTCACCAGAGATGTTCGATCGGGTCCAAGTCTGGACTCTGGCTGGGCCACTCAAGGACATTCAGAGACTTGTCCCGAAGCCACTCCTGCATTGTGTTGGCTGTGTGCTTAGAGTCGTTGTTCCGTTGGAAGGTGAACCTTCGCCACAGTCTGAGGTCCTGAGCCCTCTGGAGCAGGTTTTCATCAAGGGTCTCTCTATACTTTGCTCCATTCATCTTTCCCTTGATCCTGACTAGTCTCCCAGTCCCTGCCTCTTAAAAACATCCCCACACCATGCTTCACCGTAGGGATGGCGCCAGGTTTCTTCCAGATGTGACGCTTGGCATTCAGGCCAAAGAGTTCAATCTTGGTTTTGTTGGATTTGGGGTAAACTTTGAACATTGATATACTAGAGCCATGATAGATCAGAAGCAGAAGCATAGTATATAAAGGAGTGTAAGAGGCTGGTTTTTACATCAGAAGTTAATGGTTCTCTGTAAAAAGACAGATTGGCTGAGGAATGTGCTGGGTGGATGGGAGGAAGTCACGAGAGTGCGATAGGTGATACGGGTGGAGAGCTTTGGATTAGACATCAAGGGGGTTGAGGTCAGGTCACCTTAAGGGAGACAGAACGGTTTATCACTTTGTCTTCCTGTCGAACCATAAAAGATGTAAGGATTGGAGAGAAGGAAGAGTATCTAAAGTGGAGTATATATACTTGTGGTGGTGGAAACATGTCTTTGTCTGAGTACAGCTGTGTCGACCCTGTGGGAAGAATTAAACTTGGCTTCTCTAGTGTCCGTGAGAAGAAAATAAATTAGAACCAAACAGTTTCATCAGACCAGAAAATCTTGTTTCTCATGGTCTGAGAGTCTTTAGGTGCCTTTTGGCCAACTCCAAGCAGGCTGTCATGTGCCTTTTACTGAGGAGTGGCTTCCGTCTGGCCACTCTACCATAAAGGCCTAATTGGTGGAGTGTAGCAGAGATGGTTGTCCTTCTGGAAGGTTCTCCCATCTCCACAGACGAACTCTAGAGCTCTGTCAGAGTGACCGTCGGGTTCTTGGTCACCTCCCTGACCAAGGCCCTTCTCCCCTGATTGCTCAGTTTGGTCGGGCGACCAGCTCTAGGAAGAGTCTTGGTGGTTCCAAATGTCTTCCGTTTAAGAATGATGGAGGCCACTGTGCTCTTGGGGACCTTCAATGCTGCAGAAATGTTTTGGTACCCTTCCCCAGATCATTTCCTCGAGACAATCCTGTCTCGGAGCGCTACGGACAATTGCTGCGACCTCATGGCTTGGTTTTTGGTCCGACATGCATTTCCAAATCATGTCCAATCAATTGAATTTACCACAGGTGGACTCCAATCAAGTTGTAGAAACATCTGAAGGATGATCAATGGAAACAAGATGCACCTGAGCTCAATTTCGAGTCTCTTAGCAAAGGGTCTGAATACTTATGTAAATAAGGTATTTCTGTTTAAATGTTTAATACATTTGTAAAAATGTCTAAAAACCTGTTTTGCTTTGTCATGATGGGGTATTGTGTGTATATAGTTGAGAAAATTGTTTTATTTAACAAAATGTGGAAAAAGTCAGGGCGTCTGAATGCTTTCCAAAGGAACTGTAAACAAAAGTATGTGGACACCTCTTAAATGAGTGGATTTGGCTATTTCAACCACACCCGTTGCTGACAGGTGTATAAAATCGAGCACACAGCTATGCAATCTCCATAGACAAACATTGGCAGTAGAACGGCCTTACTGAAGAGCTCAGTGACAAGAAGTCAGTTTGTAAAATGTCTGCCCTGCTAGAGCTGCCCCGGTCAACTGTAAGTGCTGTTATTGTTAAGTGGAAGCGTCTCGGAGCAACACCGGCTCAGCCGCAAAGTGGTAGGCCACACAATCTCACAGAACGGGACCATCAAGTGCTGAAGCGTGTAAAAATTGTCTGTCCTCAGTTGCAACACTCACTACTGAGTTCCAGACTGCCTCTGGAAGCAACATCAACACAATAACTGTTCATCGGGAGCTTAATGAAATGGGTTGCCATGGCCAGGCAGCCGCACACAAGCCTAAGATCACTAAGATCACACAAGCCTAAGATCTAGCGTTGGCTAGAGAGGTGTACAGTTTGCTGCCATTGGACTCTGGAACAGTGGAAACACGTTCTCTGGAGTTATGAATCACGCTTCAGTCCGACGGATGAATCTGGGTGTTTGGCGGATGCCAGGAGAACTCTACCTGCCCCAATGCAGAGTGCCAACTGTAAAGTTTGGTGGAGATGAAATAATGGTTTGGGCTGTTTTTCATGGTCGGGGCTAGACCCCTTAGTTCCATTGGGAAATCCACTGGGAAATTGTCCAAGGGAAATCTTAACGCTACAGCATACAATGATATTGTAGTCGATTTTGTGCTTCCAACTTTGTGGCAACAGTTTGGGGAAGGCCCTTTCCTGTTTCAGAATGACAATCCCCGGGTGCACATAGCAACGTACATACAGAAATGGTTTGTTGAGATTGTTGTGGAAGACCTCAACCCCATCGATCACCTTTGGGATGAATTGGAACGCTGACTGCGAGCCAGGCCTAATTGCCCAATATCAGTGCCCGACCTAACTAATGCTCTTGTGGCTTCATGGAAGCATGTCCCCGCAGCAATGTTCCAACATCTAGTGGAAAGACTTCCCAGAAGAGTGGAGGCTGTTATAGCAGCAACGTGGGGACTAACTCCATATTAATGCCCATGATTTTGGAATGAGATGTTCAACGAGCAGGTGTCCACATACCCATGGTCAGGTAGTGTATGTACAGTGGGGCAAAAAAGTATTTAGTCAGCCACCAATTGTGCAAGTTCTCCCACTTAAAAAGATGAGAGAGGCCTGTAATTTTCATCATAGGTACACTTCAACTATGACAGACAAAATGAGAAAAAAAATCCAGAAAATCACATTGTAGGATTTCTAATGAATTTATTTGCAAATTATGGTGGAGAACTTGCACAATTGGTGGCTGACTAAATACTTTTTTGCCCAACTGTACATATAGGTAGGGGTAAAATGACTAGGCAGCAAGATAAGATACTAACAGTAACAGCAGTGTATGTGATGAGTCAAAAGAGTTTGTGCAAAAAGGGTAAATGCAGATAGTCCGGGTAGCTATTTGGTTAACTATTTAGCAGTCTTATGGCTTGTGGGTAGACTTGGTGCATCAGAACCGCTTGCCATGCGCTAGCAAAGAGAACAGGGTGGCTGAATTCTTTGCGAATTTGTAGGGCCTTCCTCTGATACCACCTAGTATAGAGGTCCTAGATGGCAGGGAGCTCGGCCCCACTGATATACTGGACCATACTCACTACCCCTTGTAGCGCCTTGCGGTCAGATGCCAAGCAGTTGCCATACCAAGCAGTGATGCAGCCAGTCAAGTTACTCTTAATGGTGCCACTGTTGAACTTTTTGAGGATCTAAGGGCCCATGCCAAATATTTTCAGCCTCCTGAGGGGGAAGAGGCGTTGTCGTGCCTTCTTCACGACTGTGTTGGTGTGTTTGGACCTTGTTTATCCCTTAGTGATGTGGAACTTGAAGCTCTCGACCTGCTCAACTACAGCCCCGTCGATGTGGATGGGGGCGTGATCGGCCATCCGTTTCCTGTAGTGCACGATCAGCTCCTTTGTATTGCTGATGTTGAGGGAGAGGTTGTTGTCCTGGCACCACACTGCCAGGTCACTGACCTCCTCCCTATAGGCTGTCTCATCGTCGGCGGTGATCAGGCCTACCACCGTTGTGTCGTCAGCAAATTTAATGATGGTGTTGAAGTCGTGCCCAGCCACGCAGTCGTGGGTGAACAGGGAGGACAGAAGGGGACTAAGCACGCACCCCTGAGGGGCTCCTGTGTTGAGGGTCAGCGTGGCGGATGTGTTGTTGCCTACCCTCACCACCTGGGGGCGGCCTGTCAGGAAGTCCAGGATACAGTTGCAGAGGGATGTGTTCAGTCCCAGGGTCCTGAGCTTAGTGATGAGCATGGAGGGCACTATGTTGTTGAACGCTGAGCTGTAGTCGATGAACAGCATTCTCACATAGGTGTTCCTTTTGTCCAGGTGGGAGAGGGCAGTTTGGAGTGCAATAGAGATTACGTCATCTGTGGATCTTTTGGGGCGGTAGACAAATTGGAGTGGGTCCAGAGTGTCTTGGATGATGGTGTTGATGTGAGCCATGACCAGCCTTTCAAAGCATTTCATGGTCATTTAGACAGGTTACCTTAGCATTCTTGGGCACAGGAACTATGGTGTACTGCTTGAAACATGTAGGTATTACAGATTGGGTCAGGGAAAGGTTGAAAATGTCAGTGAAGACACTTGCCAGGTGGTCACTCGCATGAGTACGAGTCCTGGTAATCCTTCTGGCCCAGCGGGCTCGTGAATTTTGACCTGTTTAAAGGTCTTACTCACATCGGCTGCGAAGAGCGTGATCACACAGTCTTCCGGAACAGCTGGTGCTCTCATGCATGGTTCAGTGTTGCTTGCCTCGAAGCTAACGTAGAAGGCATATAGCTCGTCTGGTAGGCTGGCGTCACTCGGCTGTGATAGTTTGCAAGCCCTGCCACATCTGACAAGCATCAGAGCCGGAGTAGTAGGATTCGATCTTAGTCCTGTATTGATGGTTTGCCTGTTTGATGGCTCGTCGGAGGTCTTAGAGGGATTTCTTATAAGTGTCCGAATTAGTATCCTGCTCCTTGAAAACGGCAGCTCTAGCCTTTAGCTCAGTGTGGATGTTGTCTGTAACCCATGGCTTCTGGTTGGGATATTTACGTACGGTTACCGTGGGGATGAAAATGATCGTGGAGACATTCTGTACAAAAAAAGTTAAGATCATCGTAAAAAATACAAAATAGCCCATAAAATGGCTGCTATCCACTGCAGCACCATATGTGTGTGTATGCGTGTGTTTCTGTGTGTATGTGTGTTTGTGTGTGTACGTGTGTTACTGCATGCATACTCTGTGTGTGTGTGTGTGTGTGTGTGTGTGTGTGTGTGTGTGTGTGTGTGTGTGTGTGTGCGTGTGCGTGTGCGTGTGCGTGCGTGCGTGCGTGCGTGCGTGCGTGCGTGCGTGCCTTTGTGTGCTAAAACGTTTATATTGGCATGTGCTGTTCAGAGATACAAACCACGGTGGATTGTATTCCATAGTTATGAGGCGTGGTTACACATGCACGTAAATACACCCATGGTAGAGCCCAATGGAAAGACTGGAATAATCTATATTGGACATATACTGTACCACACCACTTCAGGCCTTATTGCTTAACTGGCCCATGGGAATGAAGACATTTGACGCAATTTTTAATTGACAAATCTATGATATCAAGCTCGTATTGTGGTTGTTGAATCCTAGGTGGTGAATGCCAAGAAGAAGATCAAGAAGAAGAGATACATCAATTCTGGGACGGTGAGTCTGTCAAAAAACCTCCAGGTTAAAATATAGAACATCGCTTCCTTCCTGGCGCAACCGTATATTTCTTCCCCGTCTGTTTGTTGTTGTGTTCATAAATGAGTCAGTTAAATCAGTCAGTTATCATTCTGTTGTCCTATCAGTCAGTTATCATTCTGTTGTCCTATCAGTCAGTTATCATTCTGTTGTCCTATCAGTCAGTTATCATTCTGTTGCCCTATCAGTCAGTTTATCAGTCTGTTGTCCTATCAGTCAGTTATCATTATTGTTGTCCTATCAGTCAGTTATCAGACTGTTGTCCTGTCAGTATGGTGTCTTATCAGTCAGTTATCAGTCAGTTATCATTATTGTTGTCTTATCAGTCAGTTATCAGTCAGTTCTCATTCTGTTGTCCTATCAGTCAGTGATCATGCTATTGTCCTATCAGTCAGTTATCAGTCTGTTGTCCTATCAGTCAGTTGTCTGTCTGTTGTCTGTTCAGTCAGTTATCAATCTGTTGTCCTATCAGTGACTGAGTGGCTGCCATGCCGAGTC